>NC_056746.1:479316086-479561086 GCF_019279795.1 Protopterus annectens
TAACCTAATTCCCTTTTCTTTAAGTTTATCATACACTCGAGTGTATACTTATATACATATGTGTGTGTGTGTGTGTGTGTGTGTGTGTGTGTGTGTGTGTGTGTGTGTGTGTGTATGATATATATATATATATATATATATATATATATATATATATATATATGTATATATACACACACACACACACATATATATATATATATATATATATATATATATATATATATATATATATATATACCTGACATACACCACACACAACACCGACAACCACATCACACACACATACAGTCCAGTCCATAAACACGAAACCACATAACCGACCGACAGAAATAACCGCGGGTACACAACCACGAAACCACACACACAACACACACACAACCTTAACCTTACCCAGCCCTACCTACTCTTCACACTAACCTAAACCTACCCCACTAACCCTAACTCTTACCTACTAACCACCCCTATCCCCACAGACCAATCTCACACTTACCTGCCTTTCGCGCCTAACATACTCACACAGCCTTTCCCCATGTCGGCATCCTCGGCGTTGGTGTTGTCATCCGTCGTGTCGGTCTTCTGCATTGTCGATGTTCTGCGGTAGAACCATATATATATATACACATATACATATACATACACATACATAAAAATGGCCCCTAGAGTAAATGTAGTAAAAATGCAATACATTCAACTGCTCTGTGGCAATAAATTCATTCAGTAGTGCTTAATGATGAACAGTTGTTGATAATATGAGCCACGACCAAATAGAAAGTCCACCTACCTGCAGGACTCAAGACTCCATAACTGCACTGACAGAAATATAGCTATCACTGATTGTTACACCAAGATTCCTGAAATGGTGACTGGACCTGCCCACCATTTTCATCACTCACTGACTTCATGGCAGAGATGCTCCATCTGTTCCATAAGGAGTCTCACACCCTGCCACGTCCACAAGTAGAGCAGCCAGACCCTACTCATGGACCTCCTACTGGAGCTCCTCTTGTTACATTTAGTGTTGAGCTATATTAAACTAGCATGATGTGACACTAACCTACAAGCAAACTGGCAATTAATGCACACCATTATATAGTGTTATCAAGTTATCAGTTAATGCAATTTGCTGTGAGCACTTAAGGCGAGATTGCATAAGATTACGGATTATCATCTCAGATGCACACGAACATATTCATCCATTATTGGAACATATGCATCATATCTGTGTCCTGTACACAATTGTGAAATATTACAATCATCATGCACATGATATGTAAGTGATAATTGCACATCATTAAGATATTTCTATGGCATCAGTATCACAGTTGTAAGGACAACCTATAATTAAATTATAGATTTTCTACGTAAAACACAAGGGCAAATTTTGAAGAGATGGCATAAAAACAACATGCATATGCTGTCTGGCAGAGAGGATTAAGGCTCTCAGCTGTTAAACTGTTTTCGAAGATAAATCGTTTGAGTTCTTCTACCACTATTTGCATTCTGTGTTACTCTGAGCAAGTCAGTTTACATTGCTCCTGGATTATCCCTGAAAAGGGACATTTGTATATTAAGTGGGCTTACTTGGTTAGCAAATGTCAATAAATAAATAAAAAGTAAAAAGCTATAAGTCAGGATTAACCAAATACCAGCCTGTTGGTCCATACATGTAATACACAGTAATATGAAAATGTTTACATGTTTCCAAAACTTTTGTGCATGTGTAAAGTCAATTGACAGTAATATCTAGTTGATAGGACAAGGAACATTGTTGCTGCAGTTTTTATATTATAGGAAAAAGCAACTCCCACTGTCATCCACATACCCAGGGTGATAATATGATCGCACATTTAAGTGGTAATGCAGCCGCCATAGGCATCTAGGGGTGCACTTCATGTACCTAGAGACTACACTGGTGGCACACTGGGGAAGTAACATAGCATCATGGGGAAAGAAGGTATTGGGCAAAGAGAGGGCACTTTATCTACTGCTTTATCTAGGACACTACATTGCTAGCACACCTGGGGAAACAACAGGGTTGACATACAATTAAGAGGCACATACAGGACACATGAAATAATAAAATATCAATCTACTCACTGTGTGTCTTTCAAGGGACTGCTTCCAGTCATATAATACCCACCTCTCTGCAGCTATGTCTCCCAAGAAAAAAAAATAAAAAACAGTAAATGTGCATTTTTCATAAGTTCATATTTAATTACATTGGTCTAGATGATTGCGCGGCCATGTCGGTACTTCGGTTAGCATTGCTACCTCACACTAAGAGGTTCTCTGGTTCGATCCTCAGCTGGAGTGCCTTCTGTGTGGCATCTGCATGTCCTCCCTGTGGTCATGTGGGTTTCCTCTGGGTGCTCCGGTTTCCTCCCATATCCCAAAGATATGCTGTAGGTGGATTGGACACTCCAAATTGGCCCTAGGCGTGATTGCTCATCATTTCAGGGTCTCTGGACTGTATGTGCTGACCTTGCTCATCGTTTCAGGGTCTGTGGACCGTATGTGCTGACCTTGCTCATCGTTTCAGGGTCTCTGGACTGTATGTGCTGACCTTGCTCATCTTTTCAGGGTCTGTGGACCGTATGTGCTGACCTTGCTCATCGTTTCAGGGTCTGTGGACCGTATGTGAGTGACCTTGCTCATCATTTCAGGTTCTGTGGACCGTATGTGCTGACCTTGCTCATCATTTCAGGGTCTGTGGACCGTATGTGCTGACCTTGCGCATCATTTCAGGGTCTGTGGACCGTATGTGCTCTCCTTGCTCATCGTTTCAGGGTCTGTGGACCGTATGTGCTCTCCTTGCTCATTGTTTCAAGGTCTGTGGACTATATGTGGTTTCCTTGCTCATCATTTCAGGGTCTCTGGACCGTATGTGCTGACCTTGCTCATCATTTCAGGGTCTGTGGATCGTATGTGCTCTCCTTGCGCATCGTTTCAGGGTCTGTGGACCGTATGTGCTCTCCTTGCTCATCGTTTCAGGGTCTGTGGATCGTATGTGCTCTCCTTGCTCATCATTTCAAGGTCTGTGGACTATATGTGGTTTCCTTGCTCATCATTTCAGGGTCTCTGGACCGTATGTGCTGACCTTGCTCATCGTTTCAGGGTCTGTGGACCGTATGTGCTGACCTTGCTCATCGTTTCAGGGTATGCCGTTATAGGTACTTCTACATCAACCTATTCCTCCACTCTTCATTACTTTGCCAACCAACAACTGAGTTTCAAATTTACCCCAGGTTTTAGTGCAGAGAGAAAAGATGAACTAATTTGTTATTGGCCTTGTTGTATAGCATGGTACATATAGGACACGTTGGTCTGATAACTGGTCATTCTATCAGTGGACATGTGAATGTCAGTCATATTTCAAAAGCTGTACAATGAGATGTGTATATAATGGCAAAAAAACACTTGTATTTTGGTACATGCAACTACAGAGGAGATGCAAACAATCATAAACACAGCACTTTGTATAGTTTGCAACAAACCAGCATTTGCAGCAGATGTTTTACCTAAATGTGAATGTGTGCAATTCATGAAAATTGTCAGCTCCATTGGCATAGAAGGATAAAACCCTGACTATGACGCAAGTAACTCATGTCCTACTAGTGGCTCAGGCACCTGTTATGACTAGCTTGAGGAGGAAGAGGAATGATGAGGCTTTGGTTGCTTGCCTCTTCCTGGGAACAGGGTACAGAGACTTGATGGGGTGCATAGTGCCCCATGTGCGATACTGGGACTGTGCCGTGAAACAGTGATGCAGTAGGTGTCTGGATGAAGAGGGGCATATCATCACATAGGTAGGGTCAGCCCCCTAGCAGCATAATAACATGCCCACTGAGATGACATCAGCCCAACAATTATTTAGGGTAGGGTTTAAAGTGAAAAGTCTGTTACAAAGCCACAGTATGATGGCTCCTCATCTGACCTCATCCCACTCTGAGGTTTGCATTGAGCATAAACCAGACAATCTGCTTATGAGTGGTAGAGCATCCCCATGTGCAAGGCTGTCCTGGTACGGAGACCCTTTCCTAATATGGGACAATCTAGGCTACTACCTGATATGGGAAGATTAGGGAGCTGGAAAAGCAGGAAGTCTCAAATCAGCAGCAGAGTGAAAAGAAATAGAGCAAAAAATTCACAAACTCAAAAATGATCATAGGATTAGCCTAACTGTTGAGAGATGAGGACTGGAGCATAATTAAATTTCATTTACATGCTAGTGTGCTGTAAAAATACCATATTACACATTTTGTGTGGATTAAAGGGAATTGGCATTTTGAAATCTGACCATTTTATAATTGTGGGTAAGTGAGTAGTCTGCCTATGAATTAAAATTCATAAAGTTTATTCTATAAATATGTATAGTGACAGAGTTTTGATGTGTATATAGTGCAAATGTTGGGTTTGTTGTGGGCAACATGTGACATTTTGGTACTAATTAATTTGTGTAAATCTGTCTGTTGGAATGTCAGAAAAGAAGAGGGTGATAAATTTCACCATGTCAGTGACAAGTTTTTTTCTGAATACCTTGAGAAGGAACACAACATTGCTAATGGGTAGAGTCAGATATAAAGCTGCAAGATCACATTTGGCAGGAAGTGGTAACATATGTAAATGGTGTAGGTGGACATGGTTGCCTTTTTAGTTAATGCTGCAGATATGTCAGTGAAATGAAGGAAGGCTTTTGCAGATGAGTGGTCAGTCAAGCCCTTCCGCAGGCAAGTAATTAATAGTAGATGTTTAAATGTCATTATACATTGTGAATTCTCAATATTAGATATTCTAAGATGTAATTCATAGGGCAGGTTAGTGTCACCATTGCATATAAATAGAAATATATGTTTCATTAACCATACTTACTGTGTTACCTGCATTACAGGTGCAGATTCTGGTGGCAAAGGTCTACTTGTTCTTGTCCACCAGGCAGAGTCTTGGTCTTCAGGGCGATGACATGTAAAGGCTTTAGTAGTGAAAGCCATTTAGGTTGTGTTAACACACGCAGGACAGTGTACTACGTACAACTGCAGGGTTGTCATATTACTCTATCATGGCTGATATAATAGGTCTGTAAGCACTGCTGATGCCATTTTTCTTTCCTAGTTATGCAAAATTGTTACAATCAAATATTGACTCAGTCACAGAGAACAAGGAACACTGCAGACGACTGACCTCAGTGTTGAAAGGTTACTCAAAGAGTATTATGTATGGGCTGAGCAATATGACAGGAAAAGGGCACAATATGTCATAGCCGAACTGCAGCAGTTATTGCAACACAGCAATACTGTTTCCAGATGGTGTCTTGGGCTATACAGCCTTGACATAACAGCCTGTAACCTTGTGCAGCTATCAACAACAATGCTGCTGCCAACAGCAGCTGTCACTGTTTATTTGTTTAGTCATCATTCAATAACTGTGTCACTGTACTGATCCACAGATACTTTTCAGCCACAACTTGGGCAATAAGGGCAAATTGAATATGATATACTTGGACAGAATGTAACAAAGTCAATTAAGCAACACATTTTTGGGTTGTGGGAGGAAACTGGAGTACGAGAAGAAAATAGACACAGATAATGAGCAGAGGTCAGTATTGAATCCTGCCCCAAAGTAGTTCAACTAGTACTAATATTAGAAGATCACAGGTACTAGCATAGCCTTCAACTTCACTCATCATACGTTTCCCATGATCATACAGAACATCATCATCTGTGGGAACACCATCACTGATGGCAGTTGGATTTCCTGTGGGTTGTGCTTGTAGTACCCAGTCACACAGAGATAGCCAGAACTGTTCATCTGTAGCACAAAGGGGGAACTTCTTAACTTCATAGACATGAGAGCTCAGGTGACTGTCTGCAAATGCGCAGTCAGTGTTGTACAAAGCACTGCTACCGATACATTTCATAGCTGTGACTCTTGGCAGTGATGGATTTGTCCGGCTTTGTCATCTGTGTTTTCTTATAGTATGTAGCTGCTCATAACTACTTGACAGATGGTGATTACACCTACTCTTATCCCTTGCATTACATATTTAAAATGTAATTTTCCAAGCTAATTTATATAACATTGGATACTGTGGTTAGAAAGTAACATACTAATGCATACTATTGTTTTTCAATACTTAATGCCTTTATCCAAAAATATTTCAGGTCAGCGTATCATCTAGCTGCTGGACTCTGGTTTGGCATGGTTGATGTTCTGGAGGCCTTGTAGTGCTTAGCTCATGGGTGTAATTCTGAGGGTCATCTCCTACTTGACTGATTGTGGAATGTGTTGCCAGGCTGCTGAGGGTGAGGGTCATCAAAATTTCTCAACCTTTCTGTAGGGTGTGGTGTAAGGCACCTCCAGAAACACTGAGGCATCAAATCACATCTTCAGATGGGCAAAGGCCTTCTCAGTGATGCTCTGTTCCCCATGATGCATCCTACTGCATGCCTGTACCATAGGTGTTTGGGGGTATCCTGACAAGAGCGAGCAGCCATGGTTCTAGTCATGATATTCACACTCTCCCAGGAGCAGACAGTGAAGAATGAGGACTGATTCCAAGGCATAACACATGGGGCTAAAATGTAAATACTGCCACTATTGCTACTACTAGGATAACCTTTGCACACCTCAGTAATGAGCCCTCTATGTTTACACACATAATGATTCATTCTGTGATATCCATGATGGTTTATCTAAACAAGGGCATACTCACCAGCAGGAACACAGACTAATATATATGTTATCCATTGCTCCAAAAACACCAGGCAGATTTGAATCTCTGCAAAACCCATTCATCACTGGTGTTTACTGTACTTATGTTTTAGGGACTGGAATATTTGCCCTTGCATAAGGCGTAGGAACTAGAGAAAATGGTACAGGATCCAGGCAGAAGACGCTTGTAATATTCCGGTAGTTTTTACAGTCTTACCTCTAAAATGATCCAGTACCAGGATTGCCAGAGACATGATTACATGTCTGTAGGTGTATAAGCTGCTCCCTACCATCATGTTTTCCCATCCCTCTACCCCCTCTACACTGATTAAGAGACTGTATCAAGGGCTACTATATCACCTGGAAATAGTCTAATTGCTCCTGCTTGGAAAGAATGGTCTATGCTAACTGCATCATTATATGGTAAAGATGCAACATGGCTGCTGCTTTTGTTACTGTCATATTTACTATTATAAATGGATTTATGTCCCCTTTAAAAATACCCTTTCTATGAAAGTCCATAAAGAACTTATGAAAGTGCATGAACTTGTCATAACAGACTTAACATAAAGCAAATAAGACAGCGCAATCAACGACTTTTACCCCAAGAACAACATAGCAACATTTAAATAAAAATACCTATATATATATATATATATATATATATATATATATATATATATATATATATATATCTATATATGGTTCCACTTGAAACCATCGAATGTTCAGAACATCGAAGTTCTAATCATCGAGACCAGAACATCGATGTTCAGAACATCGAAAGTTCAAAGTGGAAGTGCCAGGTAAGTACAAATGGTAAGTTTTGGGTGTATATGCAGGGCAGCAAGGTGCCCTGCATGTTGTGTGTGTGTGTGTGTGTGTGTGTGTGTGTGTGTGTGTGTGTGTGTATGTGCCATCTGAGTGCTGGCATTGCAGGTAGGGTACGGGAAATCTCCCATTTAGCACTACCGCATATAGCGGTAAACGGGAGATTTCCCTTATCCCACTGTAGTGCGATCATGGAGTTGGAATATTAAAGTAGGGGGGGTGTGGGGGGGCACAGCCCCCCACATGGGGGGTGCAGGGGGTGACTATCATCTTTTTTATTCCTAATTCCTGTATTAGATAAATCACTTCTATCTTATCTCTATTTTTCTGTCCAGTCCCTACTATTCTCCTTACTAGAGTCCCCTCTGTACCTTATATTTCCCTACTTCCCTATTTCTCTCCATCCTTTTCACATATATGTCCTTCCTTCCCTCTTCTCTAATCTGTTACTGTACATAATTTCAATCCATGTATTTTTAAGATTGTTTGTTTCAAAGTTTGTATAAGATGAATCGTATTCTCCTTGTATGTTTGCTTAAATTTGTATTTCATTGTAACAAATTTAATTTTGTATTTGGAGCTTTTCTCCTCAGGTCTCTGTTGATAAAGGGCATCTGCCCAGCCAGGCTAACCTGGTTAACAAATGGCAAATAACTAACTAAATATATATAGGTTTACTATTGTTAGTTCGAACAGCAAAACACTTGCCGTTCGAAATAATGAAAAGTTAAACCAAAATGAAACATTTCGAGAGTACACAATGTCACTCCAAATGATCAACACATTTGAGTCGACATTGTTGCCGAAAATGTGATGTGATAGCCGTACAGGAGTTGATGTAAATCAGACTCCTATATGACATATCATGTTTTTGTAGGGGGGAGCCACCCTGCACCCCCTATGGGGGGCTGCGTCCCCCAGGTCTATATCATATGAGCAAATTGCACAAATTGTGAACTCTCATAATATCGAATGTACCGGACCTCGAACTTCCTATTGTGGGGGGCTGCGCACCCCCCCAAATATATATTCCAACTCCGAGATCGCACTACAGCGAGGAAAGGGCAAATATCCCATTCTTCACTGTACTGAAATCTCAGAAAAAGCACTTCGAGCTCCGGTACATTCGATATGAGCGTTCGCAATTTGTGGGATTCGCTCAGATGATATAGACCCGCGTTCCCCACACCCCCTGCTACTAATTTATTCCAAATCCGAGATCACACTACAGTGGGGATGTGGATGAATTTCTAATCCCCACTGTACCGCGATCTCATACATACAGTCAAACACACTTATGCAAATGCACTATCACTATTCATTTTCCGAACAACATTCTGATTTTCGGCAGTATAATTGACAACAGCATGTCATTCACAAAAATGATAGTAAACCATATATATATATATATATATATATATGCATACACAGACCACCAACTGTCCAGCACAAATATAAATCCAACAATGGTCCAAGGTTCCGGTGTAACCCGAAACTTATACAAATAAATAGACAAGCAGGTATATTATTTCTCCGTTGTCATTTTAATTTATTTTAATTCCTTTTAATTCATATCAGAAATAATCCAGCAGTAACCAGCCAAGTAATGTGGAGATATAATATACTTGGTTCATCAGCCTGACCAGCATCAGAAATCTCTTTCAAGACTGAAGCCTTCTTCCTATTTATCTTTTGAATACTTAATTTAATATGCCCATTTATTGGAGAACATTTGCTTCTGATGCTGATTAATGTTCCCCTATTGCACCTCTTGCCTTCTTCATCAACTAAGAAAGAAATTACCTAATTTCTCTAACCAATGGGGAAGTCTATTTTTCAAGTGCCTCATTGTTACCTTCTTAGCCATTATTATAATAAATGTTAAGAAAAATGCTTTACCAAGGACAATACTCAAACTTGGGGGTTGCCCCAAGAAAAAGAAGTCTTTTGTCACCTCTGTCATTTTTCCTAGCGCATAATTAGTGTCTCACGTCTGTCCCGAGTCACATCTCCAACAGCCTAGGTCCTACATTGTGTCTATTCTATGGAGATGAGCTGGAGTGCAAAAGTACTTGAATAACTATTTTCAATCAAATATTCTGAATTTCCTTGCCCTTTAGAGTATCTGCAGCATTTTAATCATGAAAGACCACCTTGTCATAGCTATGTAATATATTGCTCCTTTTCCCACTGCCTCCAGACCTTTTTCAAAATAGGTCTGTTCCAACACCATCATACTCTTCACAATCTTGAATATATCCCTATGTATACTGCTCTAGATTCTCCTACTAAAATAGGATCAGGTCAATCTGAAATGCCACTGCTAGCTTTTATTTTTTATGATAATTATGTTCTTCATAACTAATAGTTAAATTCTTTTTTCTGTCAGGAGTGAAAAAATGGCTGTAGGTCAATCCCATTCCAAAATATCATCCCTGGTTGTAATTTGATAGCAAAACTGTAATGTGGTCTTATATTACCTCTAGTTCCAGTCAAACATTTGTAGTTGTTCATCTACAGCCTGGAATCTTACTGGCACCAAATCAGTCATCAAAGATTTCAGTTTAGTACCTCTAAAATGCCTAATACATCATGTTGTACCTCTTTCAAAATTGAAGAACTCAGCTAAATCATCCAATTTTTTGTAAAGGAATTCCAGCAAACTCTCTGCCCCAGGCACACACTAATGATAAATAAATACATAAATAAATAAAATAAAATTCAATAGCTAGCATACTTTTCCAAGTTGATTTATAAGTGGAAGCCTGCAGCATTAAAAAATTAACAGTGATAACTAACCACCAGTGCATCTTCATGTCAGGATTAACAGGCCGCCTAAAGATCAGGGTAATAATAATTTAACCCAGTCCACATATGGTGGGTCCCCCCCCCCCAAATTAAGTTCCTCATTAGTTGATTAAGATCATTAAAAACTTCTCAGCAGGCTTCAATCAAAAAACCTGAGCAATATAAAACATAGGAGGTAACACTAACATCTGTAAGCTTTGCGCTTTTTGATTCAGATCCAGGATTAGGCCATTTAACTTAAATTAAAGCTAGCAAAATCCACAAATGGCTTCATAGATGTAAAAATGATAAGAACACAAATAAAAATATCCGGTGTACTGGAAAAAGCTGTACTTTAATAAAACTAAAGATTTAGGGCTTCCAACCTTACAAGGTCGTTATCAGAATAAATTCATTTACATCTATTTATATTCTTATTTTCTTTAAAACATTCTTATAATTAACTGCTGCACTTAGACTTGAAATGCATATGCATTCAGTAATATTTGCCATATCATCTCCAAACAATCCATGTCATCCTCCATATTACATTGAAACGTTCAGAGACAAACTCTGCAACATGGAAAACAAACCTTTTAAAACTAATACAATCAGTGGAATGTCTCTCCAATGCACTGTTGACAGTTTTGTTTTGATGGCATACTGATGTTCATAAATTCGCTTCATAAGTTGCCTATTGTTTTTTCCCACATAGAATGAGTCACAGATGAAAATAGTGGAAAATAAACCACAAAAGTAGAATTACATGTGAAACACACAGGGACTACATAAGATCTATCTGTATACTCACAATAAAAATGTGCACTCTCAAATATATACCTACACATGGAACAATTATAAATTTTATAAGTTTATATATATATATATATATATATATATATATATATGTGTGTGTGTGTGTGTGTGTCTGGTTTCACTTCATAATCTCGAATAACTGAAATCTCGAAATTCAGTAACCCGAGACCATGAAGCTGAAAACCAGAATGCTGAAAGGGCATAAAAGCGAATTCGAATATCTTGAATACGCACTTTTGCATTTCTGGTATGTCGCTTGTAGTGTTATGGTACCTGAAATCGCAGGTAAGTGAGTGTTTGTGTGTGTTTTTTATGTTGTGTGTGTGGGTAAGGGTAGGGAGGTGTAAGTGTGAGTGTGAGTGTTGGATTTGTTGGCGTTTGTGTATGTGTGATGTGTATTTGTGTGCGAGCGAGTGGAGGATGGCGTGGTGTGAGTTTTTTTTTTTATGTTATGTGCGACCTCGAAGTTGGTATATATAAATGAGGGGGTGTGGGAGGTTGTGTGGTTTGTGGGCTGTGGGTGGAATGGTGTGCATATTAAGTGGTGTATAGTGTATGTATATTTGTGATTGTGTGATTCGGGATTGTGGGTTTCGGTGTTCTGAATGGTTCAACTTCATAGTCTCGGGTTATTGAATCTTGAGATTTCAGTAATTCAAGATTATGAAGTGAAACCATGTATGTGTGTGTGTGTGTGTGTGTGTGTGTGTGTGTGTGTGTGTGTGTGTGTGTGTGTGTGTATAGTGTTTGTGTACAAAATAATTTCTAATCAATTATAGTTTATAAAATATAGGTCTATATCACAATCCAAGATGGAAAAAAAGATATTATGGGATTTAAACTATTAACTGTATGTTTTCTTAAAAAAAACAACATATTTTTGAGGTCCTACATGCAAATAGAATCCTTATGAGCAATTTGATGTCCATTAACAGTCGATACTCAGTCTCTACTATGAAGGGAAACTCTCACCCATAACCTAGCACTATAGCTTCACCCACCTCAGTTTGTCCAGTGCATAACTGTAGGATGGTCAGTTTTGTCCTCTTTTCAAGGTAGATCTCATCACTCACATCCCAATGGTCAGCTACTCTGGTTTAGTGTGAGAAGATTTATTTAATAAAGGTAATTATCCTTTTCCTCTGTTTTGTCCCATCCACAATATGTTAGTGGCATAGTGGTGTAAACATGCCAAGGTATGCACAACAACCCTAACACACCTGTCCATACTATAAGAATAATGTATTGGTGGGGTGGGACTTATGAGTTATGGTGAAATTTTACACTCAAATGACCAAGTCTGATCTTGAGGGAAAGCCTAAAAGATTAAATGCTCATGCCATTTGAAAATAATTTTACCAATAATTTCCCTGCCTCAAAGCATTATTTATATTATTAAGCTTGAACATGATGAATGTTTTAATTGTTATGCCACTTGAAATCACTGCTTTTGGTTAGTTGTGTCCTTCCTAGTGATTACATGATTAGATAACCCTTTTTCATTTTACAGATAGAAACAATGTACACTGCTAAGCAATGCAATGTGAGATTTTAAAGGTGTTAAGAAAATACTGGCGGAAAATGTTGAAGTTTGGCAACATTTTTAAGAAAGAACAAAGTCGATACTATGATGAATATGTTCAGAAACATACTGCAGCCGGAACCGAAGAGTCAAAATTAATATCTATGCCCACTCCCCTTGGAAAAAGACCATGGCCCCCAGTAGCTCCAATTTATCAGACATATTTTTATATTATTATTGATTTATTTTCCTAAATTGTTTTTGAATTTTATTTTGCTGCATTCAAGCTATGGAAATGACTCTTCAGTTTATTTATCAGCCTGCACATAGTATGATACTCCACTGTGTACTGACTCTGGCATCTCAGGTTTGCTTCACTATAATGTTACATGTTGGCTTAACTAATTTTTAATAAAATAGTATATTTTATTAAACAGTCTTGTGGAAGTAATAGATTACACCCTTTGGTGGTTGATTGATGCTTGTGTTTTTACCTGCAGCAACATGAGCCCTGTTATTTGATTACATGTAGGTTTGTTACTATGTAGCTTCTTCATCACTATGCCTGTTATTTTATATTCAACTCATCTTGTGCAGCTGACTTTGGGCTATGGGTTTGCCTCCTCAGTGCTTCTACTGTTGTATAACTGGATTTTCCTTTGAAGATATTAGGATTTGTGCTAGGACACTAGTTTTTGTTATTCAGGGACTATTATGCTTGGGCTTTGCTTACACTTGCTTAAGTTTGCCGGAAGTTTGAGTGTTTATCTTGATATTTGAGACTAGTACGCAAACTGTGTGAGACTTGTGCCAAGGGGTCTGGACTTTTCCAAGTCTTCATGCTGTCTATATGCATTGAGATTTTGAATTTTAAGAACTACCAACTAAATCTGGCCAGGCAAACAGTGAAATATGCCTGATGTACATGACATCCTGGAAATGTTGGATTTTATAGCTTAGTATGGCTTTTGAGTGGAGTTGTTCATTATACAATATGCATTTTGTATGATTATTTCAGGTTACGCTAGATTCTGTTTTTGTGTCATTTCACTGCAGTCAGCGCTAAACACAGCATCATTTGTTTTTACATTATTTCTTTTAGTTATATTGTTTATTTGATCTAACATTTCATCTGTTTATTGAAAGTCTTCAGGTCAGGAAGATGTATAATAAGACATTTCATTTACAGTTTTCATTTATTTATTATAATAAATTATATATATATATATATATATATATCAGTTATGATATTTGTAAAGTGCTCTGGATTAAGTACTTAAAATTAAACTGATTGTTAAAGTAATATACTATGGTTTTCTAAGATGTTATTTTCTGTCACTTTCTGTTCTCAGACTTATTGCAGAAGGCAGTTAAATGCCCTGCATTTACAAAACTAGCTAAGCTAATGATATACACCATCTAGTTTAAAAATTAGTATAAATCATGCTTCACATCTAACTTTTCAAACAAATACTAGGTATTTATCTTTAGGTTTTTGGAAAATGTTTATCATGCCATTACTGACAAATGAGCTGCACAATCACAGCATTATAATTATGAATACAGAAAAGGTACTGGATACTCCTTTTCATGAAGAGCACCACTGTAAGGCTATCAGTGTCCACAGACAGGCAGCTGTCCATTACAGTGGACTATTGTGTAAATGACAGGAAAGCAAGTCATCATGTTTAAAGCCACAATTCTTCCTACAAGTTTTACAATTATAGTTATAATGGAGTACTTTTGTTATGTGACTACACTCCAGGATATAGAATTTTCAGAACTGGAATATAAAAGGCATACTTACACGTCGCTTACACTTTGTTGCAAGTTGTTGGATCATTGGTCTTTTGTTGAAAGATGAATGTTGCAATTCATTTAACTGCGGTGTGTTGCATTTTGTGAGATGGCAGTGCACATGTGGGGGAGTTTCCCTTTTCAAGTACTGTAGTGTGACCATGGAGTTGGTGTGTGTGTGTGTGTGTGTGTGTGTGTGTGTGTGTGTGTATATATATATATATATATATATATATATATATATATATATGTGTGTGTGTGTGTGTGTGTGTGTGTGTGTGTGTGTTTGTATATATGTGTGTGTGTGTGTGTGTGTGTGTGTGTGTGTTGTAAAGGGTGGGGGGATTACCCTTGCAGAAATATTTTTTGTGTTTTTTTAATGGTTCTTGAGTTGCACTGTTTGGAATTGTATTTTCAGAAAAGCATTGATTAAAGTATTTTAACTCAATTAAACTCAGGTAAACCAATTTAAAATTATGCAATTTAAATATAACAGAAGGATTCAGCTGTAATAATAACCCATATTATGTTGCAGTCACACAGAAGAAAGATAATTAATTATAACTGTTTTATTCACTTCAAAGCTGAAGCACTAATTGTCATAAAACAATTCTCCTGATATTGTTGTATATAAATGCAGGTTAAATGAGCTTATTGTACCTTTTGTACAAGTTTGTTACACTAATATATGGAAAAAGAAGTTATGTACTCACCATAACGTTCCATCTGTATTGTCCATTTTCATTCTTCCTCAACTAATGGGTTCAGATCCAATCCTTTGGGTCTGACTCGTCCATTGCTAAAACTTGTAGCAACCAAGAACTCCCCTACCCACACTAACTCCAATTACCTCAGATGTTGTTTGTTGACTTATAGTAGAAATAAAATTTAGTATAAAGACTTGGAGAAGGCTATATCTGGTGTTCAGTAAGAAAAAGGACATTAGTGTCCTATAACCACTTATTCTTCTAGGAGTTTCATGGACTGGGGTTGGTGGGAGTGGAGTTGAGGAAGAATGAAAATGGACAACACAGATGGAATGTTATGGTGACATAACTTCTTTGTCTGATGTTGTCAATTTCCCTTCTATCTTCAACTAATTGGGCAGAGTCTGTAGTTACATATAATCCCAAGTGGACTCAAGACAAGATATTCCTAAGCACCACTGAACCAGATCCAGTTTGTAATGAGTAACAAAGGTATGGGGAGAAGCCCAGGTTGCTGCACATATATCATCCATGGACATTCTGGATTGGAATGCTGTGGAAGTAGCCATGGATCTAGTGGAATGGGCTCTTAATGGTTTTGGTAGAGACATGACCAATTTGTTATACACAAATGAAATGCAATCAGTTAGCATCTGGATAATACAACTTTGGCAACTGTTTTTTCCAATTTTAATTTTGCGACTGAAACAAATAATTAATCAGTTTTAATTTTGTTCTATGTAAATAAAAATGTAACTGTCTATGGGCATCTAATACATGCAACATGTATTCACCTTTGTTGGCAAATTTACGAAAGAATATTGGTAAATTGATGGGCTGATTAATATTAGATTCTGGCACCACCTTAAGCAGAAAGGAAGGGTTAGTTCACAATGTGACTCTATCATTGTGGAAAATCAAGTATGGTGGTTCAGAAGACAAGGCTTGAATTTCAGAAATTCTTCTGGCAGAAGTTATAGCAACCAGAAAAATTGTCTTCCAAGAAAGGTATTTAAGGTCATAAGTAGCTGCTGGTTCAAAGTGGGCCTGAGTAAGAGACTGCAGTACCAAATTTAGGTACCATGGAGGAGTAGAATATTTAATGGGGGGTCTTAAAAGAAAAATACCTTTTAAGAAGGCTTTGCTCAGTTTATGAGAGGCTACAGAAGATCCATCAAAACCGATATGAAAGTTTGATATTGCTGCCAAATGAACTTTAACAGTAGATGCACTAGCTCCTTCTTGAAAAAGATGTGTAAGAAATTCCAGGATGCTATGTACTGGAGCTGAACGGGGTTCAATATCATTATTTTGGGCTCAATTAACAAACTTCTTCCATTTGCTGGAGTAAAGTTTCCTTGTAGAAGGTTTATAGGAAGATAAAAGTATTTGATGGACAGGTGAAGAGAGCATAGGTTGTCTGGCTATTAGTGGTACTGGAGAAGCCAGGCAGTCAGACCGAGGTTGGTTATGTCTGGATGAATCATGCCTGTCAGATGAGACAGAAGGCCTGGAGTTGGATTCAGAATCCAAGGTTTGTGTACCAAGTGAGGCCGAAGGAAGGGAAACCAAATCTGCCAAGGCCAGTAAGGTGCAATGAGGATGAATTTGCTCTTTCACATGGCAGCTTTCTGTAGGAACTTCTGAATGAGTGGAATGGGTGGATAAGAGTAAAGGAGACTGGGGGCGGGGCAATTGTGAAATAGAACATCCCTCTGTGATTCCCCCTCTGGGGTCTGGAGGAATTAGGGCATTTGTTGTTTAGAGGGGACACAAAAAGATTGCAGCAAGGACTGCCCCACTGAATGAAGATCATTTCCATAAAATTCTGGTTGAGGGACCATTTATGAGGTAGGAGAATGCACCTGCTCAGTTTGTCTGCTATCACACTGGAATTCCCTGGAATGTGCATTGGTATGAGAAAGCAGTTGGATGAGAGTGCCCATCACCACACTCTGACAGCTTCTCAACACAAGGGGTAGGATCTGGTTCCTCCTTGATTGTTGATGTACCAAATTACTGACATGTTGTCAGTTTGAATTGAAACTGTCCCCAAAGGGAGAGCATCCTGAAAAGGCTGCAAAACTAAAAGCACTACTCTCATCTCTAGTACGTTGATATGCAGGTTGGCCTCTTCAGGGGATCAAGTGCCCTGGACAGTTTTTCACAGAAAATGCCCACCCCAGCTGGGAAGCATCTGTGGTCACTATGGCCTTGTGCTGAGGGGGGAATGAATGGATTGCTTTGTAGAACCTGGTCTGATCGAATTTACCACTTGAGATTTCCCTTGCATATCTGAATAATTCATATTTGAGTTATTCGTATCTGATAGGACATGGACTGGTAAAGTATTGACCATTGTGTGGCTAGCATCCACTGAAGTATTCTAATGTAGAATCTAGCTAAAGGTATAAATGTTATTGTGGTGTCACTGAACCTAGAGCTTGCAGGACAAACTGAGCTGAAATTTTGGTACTGCGGATTATCTTTCTGACCTGTGGTCTGATGGTCTGAACTCTTAAGGGTGGTGTTAAAGCTATGGATGATTTTGTGTTGAGTATAACTCCTATGAATTCTAGACTTTGAGTTGGTTTTAGCTGAAACTTTTCGTAGTTTATGGTTATCCCAGGACAGAACAAGTCCAAAGAATCTGCGTGAATTTATTTCATGGAATGTGGTTCAAATGCAGTGCTTTTTTGTCATTTTTTTCATATTCTGTTCAGCTAATTCAGGTGTTTGTACTGACAAGTCAACTCATGTAACCTTGGTTTTATCTCTCTTTGTCAATGGGGCTGTTGTTTTGAATTCTTTTTGAGTATTTGAAGATCTAATTTCAGCTAGCAAGGCCCTGGTTTCATACATTTTGATGAGCCCAACACTGAAACCACAATCAGCAGGGGTCTAGTATCTGTTGTTTGCTTCATTTTCTTGGATCTCAGACTGTTGAGCTCCTATTTACTCATGAGCAAGTACACTGGTAACCAACAGTATTTCCTTGCCTTTCTTTATAGCACTGGCTCTTTATTTTGCACATTTGCATATTAAAAGTATTTTTAAGCTGTAGTATAGTCGACCAAGTTTCTCTCCCAGTACCAGAATGTTCATCCCCTTCAGTTAAACTAGGTGAATAATTTCAGCTTACTAAGGTAGTGAATCCATTTGTGATCTAGGCATTAGGATTACTGGTTAGTTTGTATAAGGTCCTCCCTGCCAGATCATCAGCCCCACACTCTTCTTGTGTTTAGAAAATTCCTGTTTCTCTCCTTAGCTACTTTGCTGTTAATGTTGCCATTTTGTTTGCCATGCATTTGATTTTAGATATCGTTACTGCGACTGCCAGTTGTTTGTGGAATTATAATATGTCATCTTCTTGCGCTAATTGTATTATTAGTTGTTACTCCTAAGAGTATATATATATATATATATATATATATATATATATATCTATATATATATAAATATATATATATATATATACATATATATATATATATATATATATATATATATATATATATATATATATATAAATCAGTAGGGGTGTGGGGGCAGGGGGGCTTGCACCCCTGCAAAAATGGTGCTTTCATTTAATTTTGCTCTAAAGTTTTTTCATCCTTGGCAGACACTTAGTAGCATGTTGACATGCATAATGTTGATCCTTTGGTGTTGAAATTATTCACATCGATATCAGTGCCATTTGATAAAGGTGTAAAAAACGGATGCACAAACTGCCACCTCAAACAAGGAAAATAGACCAACTCCGACAGGAACTACAAACTTCAGTACACTTAAGCACTTTATTGAATGACAGTTTATCTAGGTTTTGTCTCTATTTTTTAGACTTCTTCAGAACAACTATCCCATATAAAATACTTCTTTATATACCCACCCACTCTCAATCAACACATTCAATTAATTAAATACAATTATTCACATTGCAATCAAATCTTAAAATAACTTTACAATTATATAAATATATAAATATTGGTACAAATTCTCTAACACTGACTTCATACATAAAATATTGTTACATAATGAATAAATAAAATTAAATATTAAAGGCTTTTTTTTAAAACAGTAAAAAGGTTTCAAAATGCTTGGAACAAAAACTTCCATTTGGGTTTCAGTCTAAAAATGTACATTAAATAACTACTAACCAACACTTAACCTAAAATGTATTTTAACTTCAAAATAGGAACTATACTTATATTTTCATTAATACCCGGGAAAGTGGTAGCATCCAACCTCAGTTGCCATTTCATTTCACAAATATCTAAATGCACATCAAGAATGCCACCTTGATTGTCCTTTTTAATTTGTTGAATAACACAAAACTTAAATTCATGTCCCGGATATTGCCCAATGTGTCTAGCTAATGCATTGGTATCTTTCATATGCCTAATATCTAAAATGTGTTCACTTATTCTCTCTCGTATACTTCTACATGTTTTTCCTATGTGAAATGCGGTACATTGAGCACATTTTGCTAAATAAACTACATTCTTACTGTAACAATCGAAGTGCCCTTGGATGCTAATGGGCACCTCTGTTATAATAATTTTATTGCCAGTGGTTAAGATGTACCTACACACACTACATCTTCCACATTTGAAATTCCCTTTCTGTCGACTTGTGCCACTACTGTTATTATACTGGGTGCCCATCTCCAATACATTTTTAAAGGACTTGTCCTTTCTAAACAGATTTTTTGGGAGCCTCCCTATTTTTCCACATACATTACTGTCTAATCTTAGTAATTTCCAATTTTTCTGTATAATATTCACTATATGTTCAGTATCATAATTATATGTGGTTATAAAGATGATTTATTATTTCAAGGACAGATAAATGAAATAGATTATAACTATTTGAAAAATGATCATCCTATGGTTAGTAATATATCTGGTATACCCAAATTACATAAAGGACTAAATAACATACTGTGCCATAAAAAAACAAGATAAAATGAATTGTCTAATCAAATGGTAAAAGTAAAACACAACTGATTAATAAATTGTTTCACTGAAGTCCATGCATAGTTGTGTACCTCAGAATCAGAAGGTCTGTTGTTTTTTAATTGTTTTTTATATCCTGTGGGAATCCAATACTATTGCAGATCCCTTAAAAATGCAGCTTTGAGGAAAAAAAATGTTATTATATACTGAGATAAAGTGTAATGCCTCATAAATCCTGTCTCTGATTTGATAACCTTCTTTTGCTTATTTTGTAGCACATACACCCAAAATCTGGTAATACCTTCCCCTGACCTAAAATAAATCTCCTCTTGCTCCAGTTTTAGAGCACAACTCCAAATACATCTCCATCAAAAATCTAACTGCAAGTGGTTTTCTACTGTACACACAACCTAACCCACTACTCACCTATATCACTTCTATTCCTACCCTGTGTTCTCACCTACTGCTTACCTCCCATATTTACTACTAAAATGAATAC
Organism: Protopterus annectens; assembly: GCF_019279795.1. Classification (NCBI taxonomy): domain Eukaryota; kingdom Metazoa; phylum Chordata; order Ceratodontiformes; family Protopteridae; genus Protopterus; species Protopterus annectens. Next base: position 479,336,712 of record NC_056746.1, read on the forward strand.
ATATTGTTTTTTCTCCTTAGTTAATAATATTTGTTCATTGTTTCAATTGTCTGTTGTACTTCTATGATTTGTGAATCATTTCTATGTTTTTGTGAATTTCTTCACCTGGGCTTTAACTGCAAATAGTCTGTTGTGAGCAATGCATTACTCTAGTAAACACACCTAAATAAATACACACATACATTTTCCTCCCACTGTGTGGTCTCTAGAGCAAGTTTTCTTTTCCCTGATTATTCTGTTTTTGTAATGCATTCCACCAGTTCTTCATTGTCCTCATTTAAAAGTGTTTAATGTTTTAGGCTCCCTTAGTACCAAGTACTTTATAAATCTGTTTCTGATACAAACATTATGTCTGCAGATGAAAGATTCTTGCCTTACCCAGTTTGCCCATTTTTCTACCTTATGGCTGAGTTATAGACCCTCAATAAATGATAGGCTGTTTTCTTTATACTTCTGTCTTGAGCTGGTTTTAAATGATCTAAGCACTGAAATTGTACTTTATTCTGATTCTGCAGCCCCTGAAAAATCTTGCATATGCATCCAAAAATTCTGTTTCTGTTCAAATGCTTCATTCTAAGCATGCGCTTATTGACATCTTATTTTTGAATCTCTGTCTGAATGTTTGTCTCTTTCTAAAAAGATGTTAGCCTCATGGACTTTGTTATTGACCCAACAGTGCTGAAATGATTCTGTCATGTTCCACTCTCCCTCTTTTATTTACATACTACAGTACTTTACTTCTAAGTCTTTTGCTGTAGGTCCTGACCTTTGTATTAATCTGCTCAGATGTGCACAGTCTTTGTAAAGTCTGCAAAACTGAGATCTCTATAATTGCATTCAGAGTCTGTAAGATGATCTCTCCAGCTTTCAGTAAAGAAGATGCATTGTGTGTTATTTCTAAGTGCCAGATTTATTTACCTGTATTATTGTATCTAATGCCTGAGATGTGAATATAGAGTAGAGACTTATCAGTTTACTTGGTGTTTCATTTCCTGATACTATCGAACATTCACACACACACACACATCCATGGACTGAATTAACAGTACCCTACATTTATCCAATCAACAGGAAGAAGGTGTGTCTGAGAACAGAATAACATGGCTGAAGCCGATTTAAAATACACTTGATCACTAGGTGTAAGCCATGGTTGTGTCTGAGTACAGGATAACATGGCTGAAGCTGAAATATTGATGAAATAATTATACTGGGAGATGTTAATATTGATTGGCTTACAATACAAGCTCCCAACACTACTTTCTGTATAAACTTACATGGGTTTGAGCAGCTAATCACAACCCCAACCTACATTAATAAATCTCACCTACCTAGCTCTCTTCCTGACTGGATATTGGTCTCCCACCCGCAAAACTATCATAACTCCAAAACCCTTCCAAATGCCCTCAGCGACCACTGCCCTATAACAGTTACCAGACATACTCCCCACCTTACCAAACCTAACAAATTTATTACCATCCACTCACTTTCTCATTTCTGTCCTAACTCTTTTATTCACCAACTGTCCAGAATTAACTGGTCTTACCTCACCACTCTTCCTTTAGATGAAGCTGTCCACTCCTTCAATACTACATTCCTAAACATTCTTAACTCCGTTGCTCCTCTTCACACGATTAGAATCAAATCTAATACTGCTCCCTGGCTCACTAAATCTACCAGAACCCTCATGAAAGACAGGGATAAGATTTGGAAAATGTAGACTAAAACTAGGACCCCTTCTCTTCTTCAGAAATATAAAGAACTCAGAAATAAAATAAAAAAATCATCCATTATGACAAAATAAACTTCTATGCCAATCCTCCCTCTACTCTTAAATCAGACCCAAAGAAATTCTGGAGCTCTATTAAACAGACTCTTCATCCAGGAAACCCTTCCTCTCCTAACCCATGTCCCAGTGCAACACCTGAAGACATAGCCAACAAATTTAACAATCATTTTATAAACTCAATAACCTCCATAATAATCCCCCCCCCCAGAAACAACACTAGCACCCCCACAAACTCTATACCTCTTCCAAACCCTCCTAACTCCTCTCTAAAAGCAGTATCAACTAACTATGTAAAGTCATTACTCTCTAAACTGAAACCTTTACTCCCCATGTGTTGACAAGCTACCCTCTTACTTCCTGCAGATTGTCTCTGAACCTCTTGTCTATCCTGTATCCATCTTAATCAACAGATCCATTTCTGAATCCTATGTCCCCACTGTATGGAAGAATTTCTTTACTCTACCCATTCACAAAGGGGGCAACTCCTCAGACATATCCAACTTCAGACCAATTGCCATACTCTCTCCACTCTCAAAAATACTAGAGAAATGCATTCACAAGCAGGTAATGCATTACCTTCACCAGGAAAACCTTCTCACACCCACACAGCATGGTTTCCATCCCAAGCATAGTACAACTACTGCACTCATATCATTCATCAACATAGTCTCCCTAGCTCGTGATAACAATAAACTTGTCTCATGTCTATTCCTTGACCTTTCTAAAGCCTTTGACACTGTCTCTCACCCACTCCTCCTAGATAAACTCACTAACTTACATTTCTCTCCCCTTACTATCTCCTGGTTCTCCATCTATCTCTCAAGCCACCAGCAATCAGTTAAATGGCTTTCTGCACTATCCTCCCCTCTCACTGTACAAATGGGAGTCCCCCAAGGGTCTATACTTGGACCACTACTCTTCAATATTTTCACCAACTTGCTCTATTCCTCTTGTTCCCAGTCATCTCTTGTGCAATATGCTGATGACTCAACTGTTATAACCATTGCTGACAACCCAACTGACCTCCACTCAACTACCCAGGCATCCTTCCACACCATTGAGACTTGGCTTAGTGATAACAAACTAATACTTAATCCAAAAAAACTAAGCTCCTACTCTTCCTCCCTAAAAACATCACCACACTCAAAAGTACATTTACCATCTTATCCTGCAACAACACTATCATCTCAGCTGAATCTAGTACTAAATTGCTAGGTGTTACAATAGATGATCAGCTTAAGTTTGATCTCCATATTACTAACACAGTAAAAAGAACTCATCAGAAACTTAGACACTTTCTCCGTAGCAAGAAATACTTAACTAACACTGCCCGAATAACTCCCTCCCAGGCTTTATTACTCCCAACAATCCTGTACAGCTGCCACATATTCACAAACCTAAATTCTGCACATATTTCCAAGCTTGAAACTACCTATAATAAGATCGCCAGATTTGCAGCCAACCAAACCTACAAGTCACACCACTGCTTAGCAATACAGCAACTAGACTGACTAGAATTCCCTCAGCTGCTCCAACTATACCAACTACAAATCATCCACTCTATCCTCTATCTACCCTCCTTCTGCCCCAGTCTCTCCACTATCATATCCAAATATTCTCCTGCTAGGATGCTACGCAGCTCAAATCAAGAATTGTTAGACATCTATAAACCCTCCACAAAGGTGGAGCCACAACGGACCCCGGGAACTACCGCCCCATTAGCCTGATGAGCCTGGTCTGCAAGGCCATGGAACGTAACATCATGGAACTCATAAACAAAGACATTGGTAATCTCCAAACTCTGGACCCTATCCAGTTTAGATTTGTAAAAGGCAGATCATGTCTCCTAAACCTGATTGACTTCTTTGAAGCAATCACCAAAGCCATAGATGAGGGTAAAATGGTTCACACAGCTTATCTAGATCTCGCCAAGGCTTTCGACACCATCCCCCCACTCTGGAATTATAGATAAGCTCACTAAACTAGATATAAATCCCTATGTCACAAGATGGGTTGCCAACTGGCTCACAGACGGAACCCACACTGTGAAAGTAGCGGATTCCAAATCCGACTTCAGACCAGTGTCAAGTGGAGTACCGCAGGGTTCAATCCTGGGTCCTCCCCTGTTTGGTATCTACTTCTCTGAAGTGCAGGCTAAAACAGAAGGTCTTTGGCTAACAAAGTTTGCAGATGACTGCAAACTAGGAGCCATAATCGAAACTCCTAACAATGTGGAAAAACTACAAAAGGGCCTCACTGAGACAGATACCTGGTGTCAAAGCCATGGCCTGAAGCTCAAAGCCAAAAGTGCATTGTCATCCCCTTTGGTAAAAACTCTGTACCCATGAACTACCACATAGCTGGTAGTCTACTTAATGCCGAAAATGTGATGAGACCTTGGGACACAGGTGGACAGTAGTCTCTCCTTTGATAATCACATCACCACAGTGGTCAGGAAATCCTTCTACGTGGCTCATCTCATCACAAAAGGATTCTCATCCAGAAAAAAAGAGGTTGTTGTTCCCCTCTACTCATCACTCATTAGACCCATTATAGAGTACAATACCCCTTTTGGTATGTACCTCACAAGACATCTACAACAACTGGAAAGACCACAGAAATACCTCACAAAGAGGATTACTGGCCTCAAACAGATGCCCTACGCAGACCGTCTCAAAAAACTACAGCTTTACTCCATCGCATATCGCCTACTTACGGGCGATCTCTGCCTAACATACAAAGCTATGTCAAACCCAGAGCTGTTGGACATGCTTCACTTAAAGAAATCCCAATCCCTCTGAGCTACACACTCTAGGGAACTAAACCTTGTCACCACAATAAACAAAACATGCTGGAGGGATAGATTCCTGTCCCAGAAACTTCCCATACTCTGGAACAGACTACCTATCTATGTCAAACAGAGCTCCTCATTAGCACTCTTCAAGAAAAGTCTTGATGATTGGATGGGAAATGAGAAATTCACCCCAGGGATCACTTCTGTGGCTCTGCTCGACAGGGGCACAGGAAAATAATTTTCTTGAGTGGCGAACGCCAGGGTACATTTTTTGGCTAGGCTTATTTAGGCCCTAGGGCCAATAGCCTACTACCTACCTATGAACCTATGAACCAAAATGGGCTGCCCTCTCTATAACTATAACCCAGCTATATCCTGGAACCAACTCCCCTCGGAAATAAAATCCCTCCAGCATAACAAAAGTTTCAAATTAGCCACAAGGAAATACCTAAAAACAAAATGGTCTTGCCATTGTATCCAACCACCCTGAAACCGCCATCCTTTCTCCTATTTCACCACCTCACTCTTAATGTATCTCTAACACTATTCCCCTGCCTCTTCTACCTCTTCCCTTCCTCTTTCTCCAACCACTGTTAATTCTTACAGTCTCAAAAAACCTACCTGTCTAGTCTGTCTCCTATACTCTACCTCCCCTACATCTCCTACTAGCCATTCCTACTTTCCTTTCTTGTTTCCAAACTCCTATACAACTAGATCCTACCCACTTTAAATAAGCATCTGCCTAACTATTAACTCATTTTGCTCTAAGCAGCTAAAATAATATTGTAACTAGTCACATTTTCTTCTGCTAATTGTTTAAAACCTTGTTTGTAACAACTCACATACTTGTCTGCCAGTTGTTAATACTCTGTATAATTGAATTGCCTGAGGAGGTTTTCTTTTCTCTCCAAGTCTCTGCCTGTAAGATCCTATAGCTGATTGTTACTACTATGTTACTAAAATTTAATAAATTGTTTTCTAGTCCAGAGGAGCTTTTCTCCCCGGGTTTCTGCTGAAAATGTGCCAAAAGCTCTGCCAGACTAACCCGGTTAACAAATGTAAAATAAAATAAAATAAAATAAATAAAAAAAAAATAAATAAATTTAATATACACTTGATCACTAGGCGTAAGCTGTGGTTGTGTCTGAGTACAGGATAACATGGCCGAAGTGATTTAAAATACAATTGATCACTAGGCCTAAGCCGTGGTTGTGTCTGAGTATAGGATAACATGGCTGAAGTGATTTAAAATATACTTGATCACTAGGTATAAGCCATGGTTGTGTCTGAGTACAGGATAACATGACTGAAATTGATTTAAAATACACTTGATCACTAGGTGTCAACACATGCTGATGATGCTTGGGTCTATATTAGATGATCGAAACTTTAGGTAATCGAATAGCTAAAGATTGACAGTTAAACGGCAAAAGCTGTAAATATCGAACAGCCACTTCCGCTAATTCTTTCGTAGGGAAATAATTCTCTTGGCTGTTATCGGGAATCTGCCCTTTTCTCCACTGTAGAGCGATCTCGAGTTGGTATATTTAGTTGGGGGTGGGGGGGGGTGGAAGGCCAAGCCCCCCCCCCCCTTGATTAGGGTTTGAATTTTTTTTTCCTCAGGGCAAGTGAATTCTTTCCCTATGAAAGAATTCCTGGAAGTGGCCATTTGATGTTTACAGCTTTCGCTGTTTAGGTGTTGAGCTTTAGGTAGTCGATTACCTAAAGCTTCGATTTTGTAATATAGACCCTGATGCTTACTGGCATCAGAGCTGGGATGCCTGAGTCACAAACCTGAGCATGTAATCCTAAATCATAATGTGACTCAGTGCTGTATGAAGAAGAATTATAGTCCACCCTTGTGCAAACTGTCTTATCCTGTGAGCAAGGTAAATGCATTTTGTAGTGAAGTTCTGTGTGCAGCTGTGACTACTGCTAGAGTATTTAGTGATTTCTTTGTGAGATTTCAGACTCACAAAGAGCAGCACACCTAACTACAAAATATACCCAGTATTATCATGATTTAGATTAGCATCCCCGGTGAGGGAGCGTTGTACTAAATAACATTGTAACTTAAAATGCTTCCTTATCTGCCTAATGGATTAGCAGCCCAGTGAGGGAGTGTTGTTTTAAATAACATTGTAACTTAAAATGCTTCCTTATCTGCCTAATGACATTTGCATGAAGATTCAGCATGGAGCCCTCTTTGTGAATCACAGCTTACAATTCAACATTTGCATAACCAGACTCTGAAAGGCAATGTCAAGCTGCTAAGCGACATTTCTGAATTGCATCCTAAATATTCTTGTTTTTCCTCTATATTTCTATATTCTGCACTTTTTTCACTGTTACTTGATAAGTTCTTGAGCTTTGTGCTGCATTCTTTACCTAACTCTGACTGGTTTGCATTTAAGGAGTGCTTTTAATGAACACATTCTATTTAACTTTGATTTTTTTATTTTGTTTTGTGATATAAAATGCAGTGTACACTTTTTTGTACTCCTCCTTAAATATAAAGATATATATATATATATATATATATATATATATATATATATATATATATATATATCTAATACAACTTGTCTTTGCTACAGTGGTACCTGTTCCAGTTCTACATATTCCAGAGCCCTCCCAAATATTCCTGTCATTCCTACAAGGTCAGATGTTCTGATAGCCAGAATTATTTTGTCATCATTCTATATGACCACCTCAGCTGCAGAAATGTGGTCAGATGATCTTATGTGATCCCCAATGAGATGTGGATAGGGTTGCCACCTTTTTGTGTGCCTAAAGTGGATCGGCCTTAGCTGATATGGCGCCCTAGGCGAAGTAGTGCTCCAGAGCCCCTTAAGCCCCACCCACGGCATATTCATGAAACACCCCTATGGGCCACGCCCACAGGTAGGTCTCTCCCCAAAAAAGCCACACCAGTCATTCATTCCCCAAGAAAGAAGTCATTTCCTTTAATTATTTAAAGGCATAGAAGAAAGGATACCTTGTAATGTAGTTTAAACTGCAAGTGAAGATGAAAATTTCCTTTAATAAACCTGCTTTATCTGTTGCTCCTTCACACATACTTTACTATAAAAGTCATGTCTTCAGAAAATAGAAGCCTATGTCCCTTGGTTCAACGGGTTGCTTAGGTTAATCTAAACAGTTTAATTTACTCTGGGTAGGTGAGCAAACCTTACAGCTCTGGAAAGTAGAATAGCACCCTCTCTCCTCCCTGTGTACAGAAGCTTAAGCTAGAATAGCACAAACACAGACAGACATTTGATAAACAATACAATCTTGCAATGAAAACAGGCTTAGCATGAACAGTAAAATTCTCTGCCATTGAAATTGCATGAAAACCCATATTTATAGAAAATATATGTGGTCAGTGGAGGATTAAGTTTGCATTTCGGCTGTTTTCAAAACAGACGCCTTGCACACATTTTTACCGCCATGCATACATGCATTTGTTCTTTGATTCAACTTCCTGATTGCATTAAATTATATTTCTTATGTAATACAGCACCACTTGTTAGAATGTGTTTTAAATTTGTAGTTTTAAGCATTCTTTTAATAAGCAAAAAAAACAAAATGTATAAACAAATAATGACAAAACTACCCATTTCAGAAAATTTCAGCCATAAAAGGCTAGTCCGACTTCTGTCACTACAATCCACCAATATCACTCAATACAAACAATCTCTGCAGAAGAGAAATCATCTGAGCAATTCCACATTAAAAAAATCTGTAACTAATGAAGAGATTGCCACTGGCAAACAACTTTACATCTCAATGTTTCATCTACAAATTCAGTGCCTGTTGCCCTTGAAGAATTAATTGCCTATATTACATTAAACAATTGGTAAACTGGTAATATTGCAATAGGAAATGACTAAAACTGACAACAAGTTCATAGTTGCTAGGCATTTCATACAAAGGAGGACATACTTGGGAGTGTAGAACCCTTATCGGCCCTTAAAATGCACCAAATAATTAGCACTCAAATGGGCACTACAATATTAATACTCCCATCTACATGACTATTTACAATTATTAAAGATATTACTAGATTTTTTTTTAATCTTCTAGAAGACACACATCTCTAAAAATATGATATTAAGATACACAGAAAAGGCTACCTTTTAGTACTGCCCTCCATAGGATCATAGAATCATAAGAGATTACTAGGCTATCGACCCGGAGGTCATTTTAAGCCTAGCCATTTCAACCCAATATAATACCATAGCAGTACTAGTCAATACCTAATATAGCATTTAGTGATGACTGCCCATGCCCAGGAGGGTCGTGGGCATTATCCCCAATAAGAATTTTGGTGCCCCATCCACTTCTACAGGTTCCTCTTGAACAGTGTCATAAAGGTCCTCTGTTTCATATATATTGATAGCCTGTTCCAAAGATGTAGCAGTTGCTGGGAGATAAATCTGTCCCTCCAGCATGTCTTATTAAAGTCGCAGGCCATATTTAAGTGCAGTCATTACTGAGGAAAAATGAACAGTTGCTGTTCTGCTTAAAATATTCCCCAAACATCTAAAATAGTAAGTTAACTACAACATTCTAATGAATTCCTTAATATTCTAAAACATTTTATATGATGAGCACAAACTTTCCATAACTAATCTTTTGTCACCTATGCAGATGTTAAAGCAGCTACATTGATATTCATTACCTTACTTTACTTTATGCAACAGGACATTATTGTAAGTAGAGTTCTTTATTTTATTTTATTTCTTCCTCTTATAACACATCAGCACCCAGTCCCACAATGTGTGTGTGTGTGTGTGTGTGTGTGTGTGTGTGTGTGTGTGTGTGTGTGTGTGTGTGTGTGTGTGTGTGTGTGTGTGTATATATATATATGTGTGTGTGTGTGTATATATATATATATATATATATATATGTGTGTGTGTGTGTGTATATATATGTGTGTGTGTGTGTGTGTGTGTGTGTGTGTGTGTGTGTGTGTGTGTGTATATGTATGCATATATATATATATATATATATATATATATATTATAAATACTGATCTCTGCTGCAGTCAACTGTTTCCACCTCTGCCTATTTGTTAAGTCTTTAAGCCTTCAGTATGAATTGCAAAATTATTTATACGAATGGAATTTATTATCATAATCTTATATGGCTTACAAAAAATTGTAGTAAATGGGGTCTGCTGTTGTTTGTTAATTTATACACAATATTAATAAATCTGAATTGGTCCAAAAGTCTCAAAAAGAGTCTTCAAAACTTGTTTAATTAGAATTTTAATGCCTTCTCATCTTGCCACTATAAAGAGGACAGTTGTAATTGTTAACAAGGAATGCAATGTTCTCAGTAGTGCCAAACTTCCTTCTTACCTGCTGATGTAATGTTGCTGTGCCCCAGAACTATCAAATGAGGTAACTAAAATAATGACTTCATCCTTTGACATTTCTGTAACAAAGTACTCTGCCCAGTAGTGTGAGCTGTAGTTTTTTGTCCGCGATGTGAATGAATGAGAGGGTAGTATTAAGATGTGCAGGTGGTCTTTTTACTGCCTTCTGCAATTTCTACCATTATAGATCGTTAACTTAGCTAATAAAAGTTTTAATTTTAGCAGTGAAATTGGCTAATTGTGACCTCTCTTATGATTTGCTGTGGGCATATACACACTGACTGACTGCTGGTAGTTTGGGAAGGGAAGATTTTCACCCAACACCTGCTACTCCCAAAGTTTGTCTACCTGTATAACAACATGTCCAATCCCTTACACAAGAGTAATATTTAATCTAGCCAATAAAACGTCATCTTTTTCATCATGTTATTCCATCCACTTCTTTAACCGTCTCAAGTCTCTTATTATTTTGCCATTATTAAGAACATGCCACATTCATACATTTCTTCATACCTCATTGCAGCAAATATCACAAATTAACACCATTAGAAAAAAAGCTTTGCCAGTTTTTTTACTATGTGACTGATCTACTCCCTCTGCTGACTGCCTCCTACCTTGACCCATCCCTTCTCTATCCTGTCCTAATAAATACATCATTCTATTTTATTTCATTTCCATTTTAATTCACTCTCTAACACATACACATATTTTGTAAAAAAATACCCATCCTTACCACTCTTTCTACTCTTAGCTCTTGCTCATATTACCTGCTATCAAAATTCCTCCCCCTCACCATTATACTTCTCAAGTGCACTAATCAAAAAACTCCTTCAAATCAAACCTATACCCATTTTTCCATCTCATCCACCCCCCATGATATTACATTTCTTCACTTCTACAAGCCAAAATCTTTAGCTTATAGAACACACCCATACAACACCAAAATAAGGTCCAAAATTAAAATTAACTTGCAAACTCCCCCCCCTTCCCCCCCAAAGGAGCAAATGCCTATCCCAACTGAATGTAACCTCCCTGACATCACAGATGCACAGGTGAAAGCTGCCCTCTCCAAAGCAAAAAACACAGCATCTATGGGACTGTACGGTGTCCCAGGCTGTGTCTTACACGAGCTCCAAGAAGAACTGAACCCTCACATTAAGTCACTGTTCAAACGTAGCCTTACTACAGGATATGTACCCAAAGAATGGCGTACAGCTACAGTGGTCCCACTCCACAAAGGTGGTGCCACAACGGACCCCGGAAACTATCGCCCCATAAGCCTGACTAGTCTGGTCTGTAAAGCTATGGAGCGTATTATCATGGAACTCATAAACAAAGACATTGGGAGCCTCCAGACACTGGACCCTACCCAATTCGGCTTTGTTAAGGGCAGATCTTGCCTCTTAAACCTAGTTGATTTCTTTGAAACAGTTACCAAAGCCATAGATGAGGGCAAGGTAGTCCACATAGCCTACCTGGACCTCGCAAAAGCCTTCGGCACAATACCCCACTCGGGCATCATAAATAAGCTTACCAGCTTAAATATCAACCCCTATATCACAAGGTGGGTAGCAAACTGGCTCAGAGATAGAACCCACATGGTCAGAATCGCAGGTGCCATGTCCGAATCCAAACCAGTTACAAGTGGCATCCTACAGGGTTCAGTTCTGGGACCTCTCTTGTTCGGTATATACTTCTCTGAGGTTCAGGCTATCACGAGGGGATTATGGCTGACAAAGTTCACAGATGACTGCAAACTGGGGGCCATAATCGAATCTCCAGCTGACACAAGCATCCTCCAAAAGGGTCTCACAGAGACGGATGCTTGGTGCCAGAGCCACGGCCTCAAGCTAAATGCTAAAAAGTGCATAGTCATTCCCTTTGGGAAAAACAAGGTGCCCACAAATTACCACATAGGTGGTAATCCATTAAGTATGGAAGAAGTAATTAGAGATTTGGGGACCAATGTAGATAGTAATCTCTCCTTTGATAATCACGTTGCCAAAGTGGTTAGAAAGACCGTCTATATAGCACACCTTATCACAAAAGGGTTCGCATCTAGATCAAGAGAGGTCATTGTGCCCCCCTACTCGTCACTCATCAGGCCCATAATTGAATGCAATGCCCCTTTTGGGATGTACCTTACCCGACACCTGCAGCAACTGGAGAGACCCCAAAAGTACCTCACCAAGAGGATCATGGGCTACAAACAGATGTCCTATGCAGCTCGACTAAAGAAACTCCAGCTCTACTCAGTTGCTTACCGCCTACTCAGAGGCGATCTATGCCTGACGTACAAAGCCATGTCAAACCCAGAATTAATGGATATGCTCTATCTCAAAAAATCCAAGTCCCTTAGAGCTACACTCTCCAGGGACCTAAACCTCAGCACAAAAATAAATAGGACATGCTGGAGGGACAGATTCATTTCCCAGAGGCTCCCCTCACTCTGGAATAGAATCCCAGTTCATGTTAGACATAGCCCCTCGCTGACCCTCTTCAAGCGAAATCTGGACGCATGAAATGGAAATCGCAAATTCACCCCTGGGATCTCTTCTGTGTCCCTGCTAGACAGAGGCAGAGTAAACTAATCTTAAAAGGGTACCTTCTGTGACCTACTTTACAGAGGCACAGTAGGCTAATCTAATAGGGAGGCGGAAGCCAAATACACTCTGGCTAGGCTTATAAATGCCCTAGGGCAGATAGCCTAGTATCTACCTATGAACCTATGCACCTAAGGTAATGCCTTCTGTGCTTTGATACTTTTCCTAATAACAGCTATATAGAATCCAGGTCCTTTGTTTCTAGAAATCACAATTTCGCCTGGGTGTATATCACTTGATTAAAATACCAGTTCAGTGAATACCTATTCATCGACCCCTATTTAGTGAACTACCCTTTTATCAATCAATCAAATCAGTGAATGTTTTCGCAGGGCACTAATTTAGTAGGCCAACATACCGAGCGATACACACCACAGTATAACAAACCCACCAAACGGGGCAATGCCATCCTTCCCAATTTTATATACTAACTCTGAGATCACACTACAGTGGGAAAAGGGCAAATTTCCATGTTGGCCAAATAACTCAGTGTCTTGGGAAAAAAGTTCATTGATTTGTGTGTTTGATAAAAGGACGTTCACTGAATAGGGGTTGATAAATAGGTATTCCTTGAATTGGTGTTTCAGTCAAGTGATATAGACCCATTTTGCCTTCCCCCAAAACATCAAAAGAGATCCAGTTCTCTCTCTCTATAACATTAGCATCAGAAGCCGAGGCAATAAGTTGACTGACCTCCAACTCATAACTCCTGAGACTTCCTTGTTCTATAAGAAAAGTGTCTCAAACCTAACATCAAAAATGAAGACCCCCCCCCCCCATTACACTATCAGGGCTGAAATAAAAGGCAAAAAAGTTGGAGGACATGATATTTTGTATTCCAAGATAGGTAGGTACATGGACTGGTGCAAAAACCCTTTTCTGGGTCTTTAATATGAGATGGGCATAGAGGAATATAACATTTTGCACAATGAATCTCTTAGCCACAATGTAGTAGTGAAGGGAACCACAGATACAGTTTGGTTCAATATAACAAATATCCATAAAATAGCATGGCAGAAACAGTATTACATTATACTATATATACAAAAACTATTAGTCATTTCATAGCAGTCCATCTGTAGTACAGACATAACATGCCTATGCAATGTCATATTTTCAGTATGGTGTGCCCATGAATCTGTCATCAGAGCAAATTTGCAAATTATTTTCTCTGTTATTTGCAATCTTTGGATATTACATACCAAGCTGAAGACTAGAAGTCAAATGCCATAACAAAGTTTTGGAAGTAGAACATTTTTAGCAAGGGCAAGCCAGGATTCTGTTGAGACTAGAGGACTGATTTTGTAGCAGAGCTTTAGTTGGGAAAGGACTTTGTAACATTGAAATCAGTATTTGATGAGAGATAAATAGCTAGGTCTAGAGTGATGTGTAGATGTTATTTATAGTTATTAATGTATGGAATGGTATTGCTGTGCATGTCATAAGTGGTAAAAATAGGCAGGGTAAGACGTTTGTAATTACAGGCAAAAGGAATGTCTTGTCTTAAGCTTGGGGAGACAATTCACAGTATTCTTGAAAGACTTGAGGTCCTTGTTGTATAGCAGTGTTAGTATATTTAAAGGGTCTATATTAGATCAGCGAGTGCTTAAAAAAGCGAATGCTGATTGATCTAACTTATTTAAGCGAATGATCAAAATATCGAAGCAACAGAAACCCAAATTTTTTCCTAGGCAAAGAATTTGGTTGTCCGTTTCTGTTGCTTCGGTATTTTCAGTGCTGTGGTGGAAAGTTACGGGTTGGATTCAGGAAGTGTGCGATTGTGTGGATGTGAGTGTTAGGGTGGGTTAGGTGAGTTAGGGTTAGGGCACGGGTTAGGTATGTGTGTGATTGTGTGCATGTGAGGGTTAGGGCGAGTTTAGGTGAGTTAGGGTTAGGGAGCGGGTGAGGTGAGTGCGATAGTAACGGACCTTAGGGTTAGGGTTTGGGTTAAGGTAAGTGGATAGTTAGTGGTGTGTGCATAGTTTAGTGTAGGGTTAGGTGTCAGATTTTAGGTGTATGTGTGTGGATTTCTGTTTGTTTGGTGTGCTTGTGTTGTGTGTATGTGTTTTGGATCAGCGATTTTTTTTCCTAGGAAAAAAAAATCGCTGATCTGACAGTTTGAGATTGTAAGCTTTCGCTTACATAAGTTCGATCAATCAGCGTTTGCTTTTTGAAGCGTTTGCTGATCTAATATAGACCCTATTTAAAGATTTTTTTCCTTGTAGTTTTACCATTCAAACACTAATTCCTTGAGCTCCAACTCCCTGAAAATCAGTTCACCGACAACGCTAACATTTCTTGATGCACGCACGTTCCTCCTTACAGCAGACTGTCAAACTGTGAAGTAACATTTTTTTTTTTTTAACTGTCCTGGCCAACCTGCAGCTGTAAGTGGGAGGGCATTCACCCCCCCCCCCCCACAGTTCCAGCTTCAGGGCGCCGAGAAGACCGCAAACTTTGTTAATTAAAATAAATAAAAACTGCGCCTTTTAAGAGTCTAGCCTTTACGGTGCCCTAGGCGGTCACCTAGTTCGCCTATGCCTAAGGCCGGCTGTGTTTTTATAAGAAATGTCAGATTTTACAGGACAAACCCTATCCACAGCCAGTGCAAAACTGCCTTCACTTGTCAGAACAAAAGCTCATGTAGGTTCCTAGGTTCATAGGTAAATACTAAGCCAGCTGTCCTTGTGGGCTGTTTTAATCCTAGCCAGTTTCCCCTTTTGTGCTGAAATTAACCTATGCCATTTGGTTAGAGATTGACCTTATCTGTCTCCATGGCTGATAATTATATATTACCTCTAATGAGAAAAACATGTTTAATTTGAATTGTTTTTCACTATAAAGGATTTTTAGATACAGAATAATTGTTTTATGCAACAATAATAACATTAGAACAGCTTAGATATATCATCAGAGGCTCATTTTCAATTTATCGCCTTAGTTCTGATGTTGTTTCATTTTGGAATCTAGTACAGATAAGTCAAGTTTAGAGTTTTCTATTTAAAGGCCTTGTATTTTATGTGTTTCTTGAAAAGGAAGTTAGATATTGAGATTGGGCAGAGTATTATTGAGTTTAGAGAGTAAATTATTGAACTTAAATATAGCCTCTGGCTTGTAATGTGTTTCTTTGTTGCTCTGCTGACTGTTTCTTTCTTGTTCTTAATTATTATTATTTTTTGCAGTCAGTATCTACAGCATGGATGGCTAAGATTCTGGTCTGAATGTGAGGTCAGACTCACTGAATGACAATAAGCCACACTGCAGTGCTATGAGGAAGATTTGATAAGCAGGCCAGAAGGATGGACAAAGGCAAAAGGACACATACCTAAGGATCTACTTTCCCTCCTTCATATTATATTACACTTAGCTGATAGCAGAAGGAGGCCATTAGTCTATATTGTTTGGGCTTTAAATGTGTTTAACATTCTGTTTCTCTTGTATCCCTCTATTTCCTCTCCATCTCCCATGTTTTCTTGAATGTCTCTGTGTGTCAGTATACTAGGATACAGGCTGCCATCAGAAGGCCTGCCTGACATTCTTACCACATGGATGGTATGACATAGCACCGTTGTCATATGTAGGAGTTGTGTATGGTATGTTGGATTATTATACTCAACTTTAACCCTTCTCATTGTATTACACACTATAGAGATCAAAAGGAGCAGGTACTTCAGTTTACTCATAATTTTGTCCCTTTTTTTCACTAGCTGGTGCTCTGATGTTAATACTGTTGACAGCTCTTTTACACTTAACAATGCCAGTCTCCTGAATTACCACACATTATCAGTTCTGTCTGCAAAGGAATAATGTCAGGAGCTTTGAAAATGACAATATCAATGAAATGTTGCAGCGTAATAGAAGAGAAATGTCTTATGGGGTGCCTTACTAGCATGGGTGCAGTCCAATGAACATTATATGTATATATATATATATATATATATATATATATATATATATATATATATAGGTTTACTATCAAAATTACGAATGGCAAAAGAAATGCTGTTCGCAACTCCAAAGCAAACCAATAAAAACAAAATCACTACCAGGGCACAATGTCAAATCAGCTGATCGAAGTTATCAGATTCGACATTGAGTCCGAAAAGATCATGTGATGTCTGTATAGGAGCTCATGTACCCCATATCACATTTTTGCAGGGGGGGCAAGCACCCCTATATCCCCCCTGTGGGGGCTGTGCCCCCACACCCCCTGCTAACTATATATTCCAACTCTAAGACTGGATGAGTTTCCACACCACACTATACCATGATCTCCGTACAGTACATCGGGTTTATATCAGTGAATGCATAGTAGATTTGCTGATATAAACTTTCGAACAGGAGATGTTCTGCAAGATGGAATTTCAAACATGTCATTTTCAGATTATCCATCTGTGGAGCATCTCTGTTCACAAAATTGATAGTAAACTGTATATATATCATACATAAATGTTGCTGGGTCTGTTCAAAAAAGTTTTAACATATTTTTTTTGCTGTGGGTAACTTCATCCTTCATATCATGTCTGCTGAAGTCAAGTGGTCGTGGCTGAAAAAGGTCAATAGACCAGTCCACTTCCTGGTGAACAAATAGTAAATAAATAATAATGAATAAGCCTGTGACTCCTATATTCCTGTTACCTATTATAATCATTTAATCAGCTCAAAGATAACTACACCTCAAGACAAGGAGAAATGTCTCTTATAGGAACTGTTGTCTTTCAGCTGAATCTGATCAAATTTTCATTTGATTTGGTAAATTCAGAATTTGAATGTATTGTATTGGGGTGAACAGCCTACTATGCTGAATGCAAGATGCGTTTCTCAAATACTCTGCCATGAAATTAGCAGTCTGTGAAAGTCCTTTCTAAACAGCATCTGCAATCTAGTACAGTCTAATATTACATTTATATCATGGTTTCATATAAATCGCATTGGCAAAACATTAAGTACTTCCATCCAAATGAAATTCATAAATACAGAGAATGCTCTATGTACAAAGGTAAGTTAACAAACTGAAGATTAATGTGCTTCATTTTCCTGGTAATAAAGTTATGATGTTTGATTCATGTTTTGTTATTTAATGCAATTTGTATAAGGCAATAACTCTGTATTACTGAAACATCTTGCAAAACTGAACATAGGAATTCAGATACAATCAATTGCAATAAACAGTATCAGTTATAATACCATTGTTATAATACGTTCCTGGAAAAAATTATTGTAGGTGTGCCAGCAAATTATAAATGTGGAGCCCCCCCCCCCCCCCCATACTTGCTATATAAGGACAATATGGTAGACTTTAAGAGCTCAGGAAACACACATTTTTTTTTGGGGGGGGGGGGTTAATGAGGAAACATCTTATTCTGAAACATTCAGGATTAACAAATGAAGAGAAATATAGTTCTGTGACAAAGTGTCAAAGAATGTGTCACTGTACGACTACATAATAGCATATGCATTTGTCAGACATTTTGCCAGTGTTTGGTTATTAAACTGGTTCAGAGATGAGTGAATAACTTGACTGCTATAGGCAACCTTATTATTTATCAGACAACCCAAAATAATAATATATACTTTATATATATGCTTCTGGGGCAGTACATGACATATATAATTAAACTGCTTCATCTATATATTATTCCATTTAATATCTTCCTAGGAAACAATGAAATCATTCAAAAGAGTATTTTTCTGAATTTTGCTAGTACTTGCCTTCTTCCAGTTAATTACTATGGATTTCTGTAGTTTAGTTGCTCTTTCTGTAACACTCTTCATGCTTTATTGTTTTTGAAACTGAGTATGACCCATCTATAATGCTTTACATACTAATATTAATGTTAAATACTTATCTGCATGCATACATGCTTTCTGTTTACCTGTTGTGCAAAGCTTTATACCATGTGCAAAAGCAGGTCTTTGAATAACCCTGATGTGAAAATTGAAATTTGCTAGCCTAATTCAAACAAAGACATGCAGATAGGTGTGTGTGCATGTGGGTGTGCCTTCTGTGAAGGTTAGGCGCCAGGCTGGCAACTCGGCACTGTAAAAATCCACTGCCAATCAATCTGCGGACCGGTGATCTGCTGTGGCAACCCCTAACTAGGGAAAGCCAAAAGACATTACTTTGCTTTTGCTAGCTTAACTCAAACAAAATGCAAGCTTTTTCCTAAAGTCCACCAATACTCCCCTTGTTTATGCCATATCTCATCTTTAGACTATGACAAAGTAAAAGAAAAAACAAAAAAAAAAAAAAATATATATATATATATATATATGTGTGTGTGTGTGTGTGTGTGTGTGTGTGTGTGTGTGTGTGTGTGTTATATGTGTTTGTATGTATGTGTGCATGCATGTATGTATATGTATATGCATAAACTTTTGTGTGTTGGTGAAACTTTGAAAAATACTTTGTTGTGTACAAAGTCCAGCCTGGAAACTAGATTAGAGAACTGACTTCCCGATCAAAAAGAAGAAGAGCATATGTTATGCCCTGCAAAAATGTTCCTTCTGATGGCTCATGCATAGTCAGACAGGAAAAGATAAGGAAATGTCTTTGAATGATAGGTAAAGCAGAATTAGTTACCTCATTAGGTTACAAAACATCACAGGTATTACAGCAATCATGGCTGGCTTGTCAAATTACTCAACACAACATAATAGTACTAAAAAAGTTTTTATTAAAAGTAGAAAGAAACAGAAAAAAATCCCAGTATATAAAAGTATTCTTGTTTACATTTTCAGCTTAGGTCAGTGGGAAGTCAGTTGTCAGTTTCAGTTCCATTTATGTTTTTACTTTACTAAACCAGTTTTGTGTTAATACTTGTCTTTTTCTTGACCATCAATTGCCAATGATATTAATGTTTTAGATAGCAGCTCTGCATTTTGACAGGTAACATTCAAGGAAAAAAAAAAAAACAAACAAAAAAACAAATGCAATTGACCAGAAGTTGATTTTTGTTTACTTTTGTTCGTATCCTAAAAGGTCATACTTTGTTTTCAATAATTTCCTGCAAGTATACTTCTTCAGTGCAGATCATCTGATTTTTTTTTTCATTGTGTTTTAGTAAGCACTGTTGCCAAGAGTCTATCCCTGGTACCCACCAACTTTATTTTGACATAACACTTCTTTATGTAGTCACTTCAATCACAGCAACATTCCCATTTGCTGCTATACCATTTTGTATCTTAAAGTTGCTATTTCCTGTCATCTTTCTATGACTTTAAGAGATCTGAAAGTTTCAGTTTTACTTTGCAGTCCTATTTTTTTCTGCACCGTATGCAGGTCCAGTTTCAAGTCACTATATCACATGCATTTTGATTTCACTTCTTGCATTGGGTTTGTAGCTATTCTTTAAAAATGCCACCAGTTTGTCAACATTTCAGTTCAATTAACTGCACTTCAATGACTACATCAGTTTTCCTAGGATGTGTATTCCTTCATTTCCACTTAAATCTATGAGTAAGAGAAGGTTTAGGCTCCTTGTTAGTAAACTAAACCTCATTCCTTTCTCGTATACTTGAAATCTATAAAACTCAATTTATTTGATAAGCTGTGTTGAATGAGGGTGGGCTCTAACATCCTGGGTTATGACCCCTGTATCTGAAATAATGTTATTAAATGACTCATCTGTTTTAGTGTCTTTTTTCTTTACGCGAAGGATAATGAAATATAATTGGTTTCAATATCCTCCAATAACTGTATAACAGACATTGTATGATGGAAGTCCTTCCACTGCTGTGGAGTGACTGTTAAAACTGATCTAGTAGTCAAGGTAACATAAAACATTCACTCCTAACCTTTAAAGTGTCAACGAGCCATAGTGCATAAAGTGATGTAGTGAGCCTGCAAATCTGCTTTTCCTTCCAGTCAGACCTAGAGTTTTCTTAATATTACAATAAAGTCACAACTGTGGCATATATGCACCATTCTCCCTATGCTTTCAGCATTGAACAGTTTGTGTCACTTTACTGGTAGCCAGCTGAGCCAGAATGTAAGTCACCTTATATCAGAATAATGTCAGTGTAGGGTATGAAGCCAGTCAGAGTAAAGCAGACCACAGTTTATACCATTTTTTAAGTAGAGAGAGATCCTTCAGAAAAAAAAAATAAACCCAGTTATCTCTGTGTTCATTTTAAAGACTAATGTTTTATAGCACTTGGAGTTCAATGACTCCAATTACAGAAGACACCATAAGTCTCTGAATAACTGGATTTGCTTATCTGCCAACCACTGAAGGGTTGTTATTTCATTTAGGACCATGTATAATAACTTGAACCCCCCCCCCCCCGCTAAATATCGTACCACTCTGAGGTATGCAGCATTGCTCCTTCTAGTATGAAGGAATCTCTTCATATTTATGTTACTGGCTGTACATAGTGGCACAGAGTCTAAAATCTTCCCTCCCTATCTGAAATCTAATAATTCTGCCATCACATAAATAATCTGGTGACCTCAGACTACCTTATATTATCAGAAAAAAAGTGTACACCATATATCATCAAAGGACAGAATCAGTACTGTGTAGGTGTAGAAAAACGCATAGTATACTATAGGCTTCACCTTACAAATTCACCTAGCTCTTGCATTCTGCAAATTAAGGCACATCTAACCTAACCAATTCCATAGTGTCACAGTCCCATATTTGCATCTTTTTCTCTGCTTTGATAAATAATGAAGGAAGTATCAGATCTAAAACATGTAAGTCCTCTAATTGTTTTCCTGGGTTAAATTATTTGCATTCATTGAAACCAAGTTTAAAGAATACAACTTTAAAAAAAAATAGCTTGGTTTTGATGACATCATATACCATGTACATTTTTTTCATTTGTTTAAACAGAGCAGTATGCATTGTGTTAAACAGTGATGATGCACTGATGTGAATGCACTAATCTGTTAATACAGTAAAGCTTATTTTTGAATGGTTTATGGTTGATTTTTGTTGGAAACATGTTACCTATTCTTACTGAAAACCTCTCTAAATCTTACTTTTTAAAAATCTTTTGGAAAAAAATGTTAACAATCCAGTAAGGTGAAATTATAATTCCCAGTCTCACATAAAAAGAGATGACTCTAGATCTAGTCAGCTCCTTAATCATCCAGTGAAGGTATCAGAGACAGTGTTTAACAAGCAGGAGTTCACTTTCTTCACTTATTACTCTGCCAGGTCTAACATGGTATGAATACCACACTATATAAATTCTTTATGAAATCCTTTCTCAACTGAACACTTCAAATGTTACAGCTTCTTGTTTAGAACCATCAAAAACCTCTGACTTAGGAAATCAAGAAAGTGATGAGGCTTCTCTTCGACCTTTAGCTATCTAAAAGTGCATTTGCAGGCAGTCAATTCTTTCTTCTTTAGAACATCATTTATGGAGTACCTTAAGGGCTGCTCTTGGACACATTACTACCTAATTCTTTAAGTAATCTGACTTACTACTCCATCATACTCACCTCAAACACCGGGGGCATGGCACACGTGAGGGTATGGGTTTTAAATGTACATGACTGTTACAGATTTGTATCTTATGGTACAGATTTATTATGATCCCACATGTTAAACTTAATATGTGAGAGAATGGGCGTAAAATGTATTCCTGTCACCATGCAATAAACAGGGGCAGGAGCAATGTTTTTTTGATGCATACCACTTTCTCAAATAAAATTATATACATGAGGTGTTTCATCTTAACAGCATACAACAAATGAACAATGCTACCTTAAGATATTTCATACACCAGGAATACTCAAATAATGTTCACAATAAATAGCTGCAGAGCAGGGTTATGAACATTGGCTTCTAGGGAACAGAAATGACTCAGTTTGTGCCTAGTGCCTTCCTATCCTAGCTTACGAACAGTACTGTATCTTAGCTTATCTAAGGCTATTGCATTCATACATACTTAATAATGTCCTAAAATGGCTAATAATGTCCCTTAATGCCACATACTCCTTCTTGCTCCAGCAGTAATTCATTGTGATCAGCCTGCTGGTACACCAAAGTGAGAATTGCTACATACTGTTAAAAACTAACCAACTATAATATGTTATGATAGATCAGATAAGGAGTGTCTCTTTATTTTAAAGCTGGATGCCAGCAGTTAAAACCCCCACTTCGATGCCATAACCCTTATATACATTAATAAGCCCCTATCCACAAGCTTTACAAATGAAATAATAGTTTATGTTCTACACTTTCTTGATAGGGGAACCAAAAAATGCAGGATATAAACAGGCAAAACCAATGCCAATAATGAACTCAGTGATGCAGGGTAACAGCAGTCTATAGGCAGTAACATCCAGCTACCAACTAAACTGAAAATGGCTGCTGGGCTGAATTCTCTGGGAAGACAGTCACTGTCTCAGGGCTCTGGGGGAGCTCCTTGGAATGAGTCCACACTGGTAGATATGACATTAGCAAGTCCTTTTTAACAAATTCCACCCCTTTTTGCATCTGATCCTTTCCTTGTTAATGAAAAATGAAATACAAACAACAGAGCTTCTGGGAAGTACTCTTCTACATGGTTTAAAGCATAATTGTGCAGGAAGTAGCTTGGTAGCATGTGTGTGTGTGTGTGTGTGTGTGTGTGTGTGTGTGTGTGTGTGTATGTGTGTGTGTATGTGTGTGTGTGTGTGTGTGTATGTGTGTGTGTATGTGTGTGTGTGTGTGTGTGTGTGTGTGTGTGTGTGTGTGTGTGTGTGTGTGTGTATGTGTGTGTGTGTGTGTGTGTGTGTGTGTGTGTGTGTGTGTGTGTGTGTGTGTGTGTGTGTGTGTGTGTGTGTGTGTGTGTGTGTGTGTGTGTGTGTGTGTGTGTGTGTGTGTGTGTGTGTGTGTGTGTGTGTGTGTGTGTGTGTGTGTGTGTGTATGCTTGTGACTGCATCTGGTTACCAACCATACCTCTCAATTGTCCAGATATTTGCAGAATGTCCAGATTTTTGCTTCATAGTTTTAGTGTGCTCCTCATAAAATGTTGGTTTTCTGGCAAATTATTGGCAAATCGTTAAGAACTGAAGTCAGAAAATATTGATAGACCTTTAAATTTCAGACTTCATACCCTTCAGAAAACTCATGCTAATATAAAACATGTTACTCTATCAACTTTCTAAGTCTATAAGAGCAATATTTAAAAACAGTCCCTATTTTTGAGCTTTTGTCTCCTCATTATTTATGACTTTGTCCAGACTTCTTGCTCTAAGAGGTTGAGAGGTATATTGTCAACAGACAATTTAAACTGCTGCATTCCCACAGAAAAAGAAAAAAAAAACAATTGCAATTATCATAATTTATTTACTTTTTGCATTATGTTAAAACTTTACAATAAAGTAATTGTATGTTATGTACATTTTTCACAGTGCTTGACTTTATTTATGTTTAATCTTTACTACAACTTTACAGAAAAACATTTGCAAATTATTAAAAAGCTTTTTCAAATTTCTCATGTTTGCTGCATCTCCATTAGGGGAAACCTACTAATTTTGTACAGTTTTTCAGTTTTCTTCTCCCTTTCCAGATGAAAGACAAGGTTTCCATACACACAGATAGCAATCCTTGCATTACGCTTCTCATTCCTATGTCTTGATAGAAGGCCATCCATATTTACATTGTTGGCATGACCCCAGTGCTGCATTGTTATGCTACTGGACTGTAATCCAATCCTCTGTCACACTGCTTTACTGTTTTGTCTACTAGCCCTTTGTAATCCACTTCGAGGAACTGTGATCTATAACCACTGTGAAGTCTCTATGGTAGAGGTATGGCAAATGCTTATGGAAATCTTGAATTATGTCCAAACATTCCCTTTCTGTGGCTGTGTATGATTCCTCCCTTGGACCGAAGGCTACAACTAAGACATGCTATTGAGTGCTTTTCTCTTTTTGAAGAAGCCTGGCCTAGTACAACCAACAGACCATACTATGAAGCATTTATCTACTCAAGAAATTCTTAACTGTAGTCAGGACTGAGTAGTATGTGCTCCATTCAAAGCTTTTTTGATTTTCTGGAATGCTTCCATTTCTGTGACACTTTTCCTATTACTCACTTTCTCAATAATACCCTTTTATTTTGTTTGCAATATTTGCTGGGGGGCCTTCTGTGTGGAGTCTGCATGTCCTCCCTGTGGTCGCGTGGGTTTCCTTTGGGTGCTCCGGTTTCCTCCAACATCCCAAAGACATGCTCTAGGTGGATTGGACACTCTAAATTGGCCCTAAGCATGACTGCGTGCATGTGTGTGCCTTCTGTGGAAGGTTGGACACCAGGCTGGCAACTCAACACCATAAAACTCCACTGCCAATCATGAGCAGACAGGTGATCCATTGTGGCGACCCCTAACCGGGAAAAGCTGAAAGAAGGAGAAGATTTTGTTTGCAATATTTCTTGTAACTTATTTCTACTTATTTATATGTTTGCATTTATTAACCAGCTTGGAGCACTAATCCATGTGGACCTTTTTCAAACTCAGACCAGAAGCATTGTCAGAGTGAAACATTAGGCAAATAGAAGCTGATGGAATCACTCCCTGGACTATAAAACGCAGGTTGTTAACAGTTCATAGCCTTAGTCCTTTGCAGTAACTTCTAGACTTCCCTGCCTTGACAGTGAAGTGTTAACAAATATGTCATATTATGTGCGACAAAAAGAGCACCTGTTGTAAAAAGAGCAGACCTCATTTTAACTTTTCTGTGTACTATATTCCTGGTTGCAGGGGAATGAGCCAAGGTGTATACTCATTACTATCAAATCACACAAAGAGTTGCAAAGGTTTTCACCATATATATTTTCTTATTTTAAGACTTAAGAATCTTTATCCATTCATCTACCATTGTTTCTATCTCACCCAGGTTACCCTGGTAAGCTATTCACTCTGTATATAGTCCTCTGATTAAACAAACTGTGTTATAGAGTCCAAAGGTGTTCATGTTTCCCTACTATGAGCATTTCACTCTGCATGCAAACTTGTAACAGAGCAAGCTGCATAACAAAACAGAAGAGTACACAAATTTCCCTACTATATGCCAGTCATAGTATACATGCTCTTCTGTCTAGGCAGTTTGCCAAATACAATACCTCCAACTCCAAACCGCAACTGAAATCACTGAAAAAACCTTCACAGTAACTGGTAACATCCAAAAAGCTTTATTGTACCACACACTGGTTGAGCACTTTCTTCCCTACTGAAGGGACTTCATCAGAACAGTTTTAGTTTTACAACCCAGCCTATGTTCTGTAGGGAAGAAAGCTCTCAACCAGTGTGTGGTACAATAAAGCTTTTTGGATTTCACTAGTTGCTGTGAAGGTTTTTTCAGTGGTTTCAGTTGCAGCTTGGATTTGGAGGTATTGTTATTTGGTTTATCCTTTACAGCATGGAAGGATCCACAGCTAACAATGACATTATGGAGCTGCTGCAACAAATTAATCAGCAGCTAGCAGTGCACACTACTCAGATAAAATCGTTGATTGATAAGCAGAGTGGTGCCTCTAGTATTTTTGGCAGCTTGGGTTTGCCTCTAACACAAGCTACTAGGGGCTCGCAGGCTACCCAGCCCAGAGAAATGGACAATTCTGGTGGTTTAAGAGTGGATGATTCAGAGGAGCAGGAGTAGTTCTTGCAGAGTGGAAAACTAATGGGTTTAACTTTCATTAGGATTCAGACCCTAATATTGTTGGACAACAAAAACATTTATCTATGCTAGATTGGCTTGGATTACTTGAAAAAGACCTGATTTCTTTCAAGAGATTGCACATGGAGAATTCATATCTTGAAAGAAATATTGAGCTACAACAGGTTCCATGTGGACTGAGAATATGGAAATATCCTAATGGGTCTGAAAACAATTCAGACATGCTTAAAGAACTGCATGAATTTTTTGATAAGGTTGGAATTGAACTGCTGAAAATTATGGTAAAACATAACACACAAGCCCTAGACAGTTTAACAAAAACTTTGGATGAGAATAATGAATTTATTCAAAAGGATTTATTATTTGACAGGTTTTTAACCAATTATAACAATATATTTAGTAAAGTGGAACTTTTTGTTCGGAAACATATCTCAGAAAATGCAACAAACTAAAAAGAGATCTCAACGAGTATGTAAAAGAGCGACTGTATCCATATTCCCCTGGAAACTATGGTAACAGCAATGCTAGACCCAATCAGATGGATCGGAGAGTGATGTCATTGCCGACAGTACATCATGATCAGGAAGTAAGGCAGCATTCACCAAACGAAGGTGAATTACGACGGTCTGAACGCCTAAGAGTAAGGGAACAGCAACAAAACCATTTTTTTGGAGATGGACAGAGGGAATACAATCGCCAAGGGGTGAGACCAAAGAAACAAAGGGGTTGGAATTTCTACAAACAGAATTAAAGCAACCAGTGGACTCTGACTGCTCAGAAGTAAGTCCTTTAAAAAACTTTGATGTCAACCAGCAGGAGGGTAGTTTATTGCTATCCGAATGACTATTGAGACTTTTGAAACTGATGGGGAAGGGTTTTATGGAATAAAAGATTGTAATGTGTCATTTGATGTGGCAAACGACCAAAACGGGGAATGTAATGCATTACATGGCAATATTAATAGTAATGAGTGTTATATGTAATTTTTTGATGGTGAACAGCAACATTTTACTGTAGAAATGATGTGTGATGCCTCTTGTGGGTGGCAATATGAATCTTTGGTCCCAGAAAATAATAGTAGTGAATTAACTGTTGATTTTAATATGCCAAATGACAATATGATGCCTGCATGTTTAGATATGGCTTCCAGTTTAACTGAACAGCATTTGGATGAAGCTATTATGGATTGTATTAACAAACAGGAAGACATTGATGTTATAATAGCTTTGCTAAATAAAAAATGTTTAGTACCAGATGTCATTACAAATAATAGTGGTGATTTTAATATTTATAATTATTCCAGTAGGCCTTTAACCTTTGAGCATGCGAATTTGTTATCCAAAGATTTAACTTTTGTTCCGCGTAGGAGAGGTAATGTGGTGCAAGTACTTATTGACCTCAAATTATTTGTATGAAAATTAAATTGCAAAATGTGGTTTACTAATACACAAACCCAGGAAGAAGTTAGTAATTTAAGGAAGCCAAGTACATTTAATCGACCAACAAATAACTTTATCGGTATATATGAAAAAGTTCGTGAAAATGAAATAAGACAACTAATGAAAGAAAAGAATGTATTTGACTACAATTTAATTAAAGAACAGCATTTACTGATGGAAATAGTCAAAGACCCCGACATCCGTGTCATGAAGCCAGATAAGGGAAATGGCTTGGTGATAATGGATTCTGGCGATTATTCCAGTGTTATGAATATTTTATCAATGAAAGAGGTATATGAGGAAAATTCAATTAATGAAATCAATCTTATGTACAGAACTGTTGATTTGAG
Organism: Protopterus annectens; assembly: GCF_019279795.1. Taxonomy (NCBI): domain Eukaryota; kingdom Metazoa; phylum Chordata; order Ceratodontiformes; family Protopteridae; genus Protopterus; species Protopterus annectens. The sequence continues at coordinate 479,364,685 of NC_056746.1, forward strand.
GTTGGAGGACATGGTGCTGGAAGGGCAGCTAGATGAAAAACAGTGTAATTATGTAAGAAATGACCACCCTATGGTGTCTAATATTTTTGGTATCCCCAAAATTCATAAAGGGTTAATTAACCCAAAGTTTAGACCCATAGTGGATGGAAAGCGGGGAAAGACCTGCTTCATTAGTAAATTTTTGGACACACAATTACATAAAGGGTTAGAATGTTTTGATTATATTTGTAGGGATCCTTGGCATTTTTTAGAAACGTTAAACAGTATCTGTACATGTAAAGACAAAATACTCATTATCATCGATGTATGTAATTTGTTTACTGTCATTTCACATGAGACTGGCCTCGAATGGCTGGAACATCAGTTAGTAAAAACAGGCAAATATGACCAGGATGCCATCAATATGTTGCTTGCTTTAATGGAAATTGTACTGAAAAACAATTACATTAATTTTGAGGGACAGTACTTTAAGCAGGCTACAGGTGTAGCCATGGGGGCAGCTTGTGTCCCCATTTTTGCAAATTACGTAATGTCATTCTGGGAGAAAAAATATGTCTTCAAGAGTGAATTCAGAGAGTATATTATGTGTTATACTCATTTTTGGATGACATATTTCTTGTATGGAAAGGCAGTATAGGGTTACTGTAAACCTTTTTTGATTATATTAATGCCAATGTGGAATTTTTAAAGTTTACTTATGATTATAGTGTGGAAGGTTATAACATATCTAGATGTGGGCTTAAAGATTGATAAGGAAACTGCAAAACTTACCTCGGGCATCTATTGCAAATCTACTTTTTCCAATTCATATTTGAATTTTGATAGTTGGCATTCTTATGTACAAAAAAGTCCATCATTAAGGGGCAGCTCGTGAGGGCTGCTAGAATGGTGAGTGAAGATGTCACATTTAAGGAAGAAGTGAAATTTATATCAGAAATGTTTTTGAAGAGGGGATATCCTAGTGGTTTAATGGCAGTGGTGGCCAAAGAGGTGATTAAAAAGAGAGCGGATGGCATTTACCAACCCATTTTTGGCAGGCCTGATGGGAATAATGGTAGAGGTCAGGCAGCCTATCAGGTTAGAAAGGAAGAGCCTAATAGGAAGCTTAGTTTTATTACCACCTACAATTTGGGTGCAGATGGAATTGTCGAAATACTCAGGCGTAATTGGGAAATTTTGTCATATGACCTACATATAGTGCGAAAAGTAGGATTTGCTCCTGTGATTGTCTTTGGCAGGGACAGGTCATTCAAAAATCTGTTAGAATCCAAAGGAAATGAAGGAGTGGTTATTTCTAGTAGAAAATGGAGGAATTTTAAATGTGGAATGGGGAATTGTATGAATATAGGAGAGACCCCAAAGTATTTTAGGCTAAATGGACTGTATATACACATTGCAGGGCACTTTAACTGTTGCAGTAAGAATGTGGTATATGTGGCTAGAGGCCACTCATGCCCTGCTTTTTATGTGGGCAAAATCTGTAGATGATTTAAGGACAGGTTTAAAGAACATTTATTGGATATAGGAAACAACAAAATAACTAACACCTTGAGTAGGCATATATCTGAGAATAAGGACCACATGTTTAAGTTTTCTGTACTGCAACAGTTGGTTAAGGACCCACAGGGTAGAATAATGGATGTACATTTAGATATATGTGAGTTAAGGTGGCAGTTAAGGCTGAATGCCACCCAGACACCTGGTATTAATGAAAATGTGAATATTGCATGTCTTTTGAAGTTAAAACATATTTTAGGGTAACATAATTAGTTTTAGAAATTTCAGTGAATATTTTTAAAGTTTTCTAGTGAATGTTAATTTACCTGATAAGTAATTGCCATGTAATGTTTGAACTGTTTTACACACATATTTGTTATATCCATCTTGTTTTTATGTTTTCGTAGTTTTTTTATGTAAGTGTTTAACATAAATTAATTGGTTAATTGGGTTTTTTTTTACATAAAAGGGCTGTGTTGTAAAACTGAAACTGTTCTGATGAAGTCCCTTCAGTAGGGAAGAAAGCGTTCAACCGGTGAGTGGTTTAATAAAGTTTTTTGGATTTTACCAGTTGCTGTGAAGATTTTTTCAGTGGTTTCAGTTTGCCAAATACAACCAAAGGTCACAAAAAACACCTAAATGTGTCCCACTTACTGGGTACATAACCTTCTGATTAAGTCAGGCATCCCACTAGAACATGGGATGCACATGATCCCTTGACATGTAGCATTCACACTGTTTACTGCCTTACCCTACCTATACAGTGCCTTTTTTATGTCCAGTGCTAAGTACGCTGGCGTCATGGACAGTGTATCGCTCTGCTGCCTATTACAATTTACACATCCATCTGCATTACATTCAGTAGCTACTGAAAATCAGACCTTCAGGGAATCTCATAAATGACAAGTGTTCAGACAACTTGCAAGGTACCCTGTCTTCCATTATATGCATAGTGAAGGGGTGAGGGTATTTGAAACTAGTTACCTGTCTCTGAATTCCACACTCACTCATTTGTTAACTAAGGTCTTGTAGTCTCCAACCCTTGATTCCCATACTGCTCAAATTTGGCATGATAAATCAGTTTCCCCAATATCTAGTACTACCCCCTCAAATCCCTGTACTGCTAAAGTGCTGTTATGGCACATGAGTAGTATTCCTTAGTGGCTAGTGGTCTCCCCACTGACATTGTAAATTATTATCTTTAGTTTAGGGGTGTATGCAGATTATTAAAAAACACCAACAAAGGCACACATAGTGTTCAGTGTTTGCAGGGAAGACAGACAACATCACACAAGCCACTGAGAATTCACAATAAATTATTCCTTAAGTAAAATAAAGACAGTAGGTCAGGTTTCTTCTCATCCGATACATTCAAAAAGACTTAATCAGAACTAAAACTGTCTGAATCAAAATGGCTTCCTTAAATAGATGCCTAAGTCACATGATTAACCAGGTTAAAAAAAGTTTAAAGGGCCAACAGAAATAAACATAGTTAAGAACTAACAAGAAAAGAACAAACAACTGACAAGGAAGCCAAATACCAAAGCAAATAAATCCAACAATGGTAGAAACCACTCCATTTCGCAGTTGTAGAAAGAAACAATCCTTTATTGGTAAAAACCACTACAATTCATGGTTAAGTGCTTTCAGCTAAACATAGACAGCTGCGAACTGGAGTGGTTTCTACCATTGTTGGATTTATTTTGTGTGGACTTTGGCTTCCTGGTCAGTTGTTTGTTCTTTGCTTGGATTTCTGTTCCAGTTCCATGGATTTCTCTGCTTTTTGTGGATACTTAAAAAAACTAGTTGGAAAAAGCAAATCAAAATACAATTCAAGCAGATATTTTAGTAATTACATAACTGAAAAATGCATTGTTACAAAATATATTATTGAACAACCAAAAAATGTGGATAAATAAAAAACACACACAGTAACAGAATAATAATAAAATTCTATGTGAATCAACTGTCTGAAACCAGAAGCAAGACAATCACACCATTTGCACATAAAAATGATAGTGCTTTGTTTACCTTAACTTTAAAATTGAGTTAATTGAGATATGCTTGTTTAAACAAGGAAGGGAAGAAGCGTTCCTTTTAGCTGTCACAGCAACTCCTTATATTCACTCCGTGTCTCCTAGTGTTCCCTTGTTTTATCAGGTGTCACTATTTCAACAATGCCAAAGTAAAATTTTGAAAAGTCAAACCAAAGAGTGTTTGTGTAGGGAATTATTAGTGTTGTTTTTCAAAATATCATAACAGTGTTCATAGATTCATTAATGAAAAGGTATTTGTGCTTTTCCTATATAGAAAGCACTGCAGTTGGAACAGCTATATGGGTAAATCACAGCCATAAAAGAACAACTACCTTTAATGAAATAGACACGAGCTGAACAGTAGTTGTCAAGATCTAAATATTCTTCCTCAAGAAAATAGCTACACTGGCAACAAGCACCACATTTACAGGTCCTCCTTTGCCTTCTGAGTACTGATAAGGGTATTATAATTATATTTTAACATAGCTTTCAAATGTTTACCAATTTTATAAACATAATTTGGTTCATCACCTAATATCTGGAAGATATGTTAGTTACTTCTAAAAATATTTAAATTTCTTCAAATATCATATTTAATAAGATTGGAACCACTGCTTTATTTTAATGCTATCGCCTTAGTAAAATTCTTGTTAGATCCTTTGTTTACAGGCATTTGTACCCGCTAAGACTGGTTGGAATAAGTCTGTGTTTGAAGGCCTATACCCAGAAGGGGTTTATATCTCTTTCCGCACTCCACATTGATCTCAGAAGCAATTTTATTAACTACAGCACTAGGGTATCCCCTGTCCACAAACATTTTAATTAATATGTGCATATCCCTGCAGAATCACTTGTAAATGGAACACATTCTTGCTAAGTTAGCTAGTTGACCTTTATTTATATTATTTTTCAAAACATAGGGGTGACAACTATTATAATGTAAAAAACCATTCAAGGACGTAGGTTTTTGGTATATAGTGGAATCATAACAGTTGGTGTTCTTGAAAGTAGTCACATCTAGATAATTCACCCTATCCTAGGGATGCATATGAATGAACTTAAGAAAAGCATTGGTCTTCCTGATATAACTTATAAAAACAACTATAGGAGGTTCTTGAATCAGACCATAGAATAAGAATGTCATCTAGGTAAGGAAAATATAAGAATCATAAGGGGAATTAAAAATGTACCTTTTCTTCCAGCAGAGCATAACAAGGTTGGCATAAATCAGGGCACAAGCTGCACCCCTAGCCACTCCTTTTAAACATCTATAATATTCCCCCAAAAGATGAAATTATTCAGAAAGGTAAATTCCATCAATTCTATAAGTCTGGTTGTTTTACCACCTAAGTGCACTACTCCAAGTAAAGATGCAGGGAAAAATTCTAAAATCAGTTTCATGTGGAATGCTGGTAAAAAGTACATCAAACATTAAAAAATTGTGGTTGACACGGAAGTCATTCTTAGGAAATTTACTGAATCAATCCCATGAGTCCTTGAGAATGTGAGTGCAACTGGACAGGACATTTTTTAATATTGTAGCCATAAAAACAGCAAAAGGGTATGTTTTAGATCCCCTTGCTGATATAATTAATCTGTACAGTGGATCACTGATGTTTTTGTGGACTTTGGGAATACCAAAAAAAAAAAAGGTGGTATAACAGGATTCTTGGACAAAAATTGTACTAGTCTGGCATGATAAATCCTTTGGAAAGGGAATCTTCCAATAAAAGATATATATTTTCTGTATGCAAGATTGATTTTGTTCTTAGACACAGGAATATATTTTTGTGCCCTGTAATAAGTCAAAAATCTTTCCCACATAATCCATTTTGTCAGCTATCACCATTCCACCACCCTTATCAGACCTGCAGAATATTGAATAAATTACACGTGCCACATTGCCTTGAATTGAAAAGGCACTGGCGTACCATTTTGAATGGCCTGTAACATGGTTTATTAAGACATGAATTTGAATTTTTTTTTTGAGTTCTGAAATTTAATTAGAAGTGGACATAGAGGCCAAAGCCTCTTTCACGCCAAGGTCAGGGAACTTTTGTCACAACACCATTAGCAAAAGAATGAGATGTAAAGGTACTAATGCTACACCCTGTTTAAAGGGTAAGTGCCCCACAGTTGATGAATTGCAGTCTGAGTGCATTTTTCACTTAATGTTATTCGCACTCACAGATCTGCAGCAAGTGCACACTTCTATTCTGAACAAGCACAATAACTTGTTTATTAATTGTCAGACAATCATCCGTCGTGCACTAAATGTATGTAGCATATGGCTTCAAGATGTTTGACATTGCTACAAAACTTATCGTGTAATAATGTCCCGTGGTGGTCCTGTACAAAATACATTTAAGAGAGTCCTTTGCTTTAAACAAAATACCCATTTTGAAAACTCATGTATATTAATATATTTGATATTCTGCATTCCTTTTCTCATAGTGGTCTCCAGTGCTCCAAGTATATATACTGAAGGTATGTCTATTAGGGCAGATGCAAGTATACTTGATGACAGATGTAGCGAGTACATCCTATGCTGCATCCTATGTTCTCAGTGTCAGGAAGAAAACAAATCATTCAAAACAGCTGTTAGGAACATATGAACAAAACATGGAAACAGGCTTTATTATCAGAACTAAAAATAACTTTAAGCCAAAACACTTTTCCTTGTCCCAGACTTACTACGCACGGTAACCATTATGAGTCATGCTGTTTTTACGTAACTGTCTTTGACGCATGCTGGAATTCAGCTCAGGAAAGGATGACATAATACCATAGTCTGAAACTCTGGAATGCATAAATTATACTGTCTGTAGAACTAAAACAAACTATATCCAGTTGTAATGTCACAGCTGTCCAGCTATGCCCACATTCTTTACTCAGACAATTATCGACACAATAACCCAAGTACATGGTGCAGATATAGAAAACTGAGAGAACAGCCTAGATGACATAGTCTCAGTTAATTATTTTGATGCTTGGGGAGCTGGATGGGAATTGACTGGAGGTGAGAGGCCAGTGACAGCTCACATTTCCAATGGAGGGAGGTTGTCTGACCCAGTATGCCGGTTACTGGGAAACATTAGGTGCAAGAATGGGCTACCATTTAATGCCTTTCACTGGAGCTGTGGCAGTGCATTTGTGAAACCATGCCTGTACAAATGGGCAGAGCACTGCAAACTCCATCTCAGCACAGCAAGAGGGACAGGTGGGCAGGAAGCAATGCTAAAGAAGCTTACAGCTGCCTGGATGATTAACATAGAATGTACAGATCATACTCAAACAACACATCCTGATAAATATTATGAGAGATCACATAGCATCAGCACATGCTTTACAATGACCATTTTAGGCATACTAGACACATGTTCTACAGAACATATGAGAAGTGCATGTTGCAGATGCTGAAGATGTTGCACATTGCATGCATGCATGCATGCATAAAGTGCAATCTAGATTGTATATATAAATCACACTCTGACAGTACGTTTCTGAGAGCTACAGTATCAGTAACATGGTGCTGCTATGACTGGTTGAATCAATAGTTGTCAAACCAACAACTCGATGAAGCAAACTATTTGTAGCTTCAATCAGGTGAACAAGGAAATAAAAACATTTCTACAAGGGGAGAAAGTCATTCTGAACTAGGAATGTTCTTACACAATTCTTCAACTGTTTTTTTTTTTTTTTTGTTACTAAACCATGTCCTATCAGCCATTAGTCAATGTTTCTCTTTAAATTGTTAAAATCAGTTACTTGTGTAATATGTGTTAGTTTGGAAGCTCATTTTTAGCTGTTAGTTTTTAGTTGTATAGTAGCGTTTTTGTAGCTATTCCTTGGTAATTACGTTAGTAATCACTATCACTAAAACTGGACATGCTAGTTTCACCAAATGTTACAAATAACTGATGTCGCAAAGCATTTTTAGCTGTACATAGTATATTTCCTAACATACTGCTGTCTCTAGTGCTGCGGTAGCGTTGTCCCCTAACAGTAAGACGTTGTCCTGTTCGATTCTCAGCTAGAGCATCTTCTGTGTGGAGACATGCGTGAATGGGCGTACCTTCGTTGAAGGTTGTGCGTCAGGGCTGGCAATTCGGCACGTAAAAATCTACTGCTAATCATTAGCGGACCGGAGTTGCGGCTGTGGCGACCCCTAACCGGGAAAAGCCGAAAGACACAACAACTGCTGTCACCAGTTATTTACAAGGAATACAATTTGTTTTAACATTATAGCTTGGTAATTACTTTACTATTCACTGTCACCAAGACTGGATATGCTAGTTTCACCAAATGCTATGAATAACTGATGTTGCAAGGCATCTTTTAGCTGTACATAATATTTTTCATAACCTACTGCTGTCGCAAGTGATTTCAAAGATGTACAATTGTTTTAATATTATAGCTTTTATAAATTTAGTTTCTTTTAATACATTTAATAGTACTACCATTGTAAATGATCTAAAAGATTTATAATCTGTTAAAACCACTGTCGCAAGTGTTCGGAGCAAACTGTTTTGGGCTACGTAACTAGAACTGCATGCATGGTAGAGACTGATGTCCCAAGGCATTTTTATTAGCTCTACACAGTGTATTTGTATTTGTGTATTTGCTACTGCTGTCGCAAACTATTACAGCCGAGTGACATCTCCAGGCGTTTCTACAGTTACACCCTGCTGCTCCTCTAGGCGTTAAATATTGCCTGCTCATATTTGCATTAATAATTCCAAAACCATGTTACATACAAGGTATCGGAAAATTTTATCTTGAAGCATACATGATAGCAAACACAATTGTATTGATATATGACCTCTGTCAATGGGTATTTGTTAAAAATGTAAGGTGATAACTTCAATTTTTAAATGCTGAAGCCACGCCCACTAGGAGTTAAAGGTATACACTCAAAAGCGCTCTACTGGTGGGAATGAGTGTACTATCATTAAAATTTTTTTTTAGATTTTAGTTTCATTTAGAACATTTACTAATGGTACTGCCATTGGAAGTGATTTAAAAGAACTGTAATCAGTTAAAACCACTGTCGCTAGTGTTAGAAGCATATTGTTGGAGTATGCAACTCGTATTATACATGTTTACAGAAAATATTGTAACCTTAATTATTCTTTTTGCCTGTTTATCACTGGTAATTGCCACATATTTCATTTATGTGTCCTATTCGTTTTGTGTTATAGTTTGTACCTCTCCCAGTCCTACAGAAGAGTAGCCCACAGTAGGCAAACAGCTGTTATTTTCCTGAAGGGAACCACTGTCCCTTTTCAATCTCTTTCTGCGATGGGTACTGCAAACCACAGCCTTTTGGAAACATCATTGACCCTTTATTCCACTACAAACGAATTGCATGTAACTTTACTTGTGTTATATATAATTATTTTTTGTACTGGTCCTCATGTATAGAACTTCAGGCATTTTATTTTGAGCACACCGCTAAAGGAAACTCACCTATACTTTCTCTCTTCCACTCCCCTGCTACTTTATTCTTTTCTCATTTTATTGCCCGATGTAATGTTTTGGCCTCCACATTTTTTTCTGCAATATTTGCCCCACATTTTAGGTTTACTTGAGAAGGTCGTGCATAAATAAATCGTATCAAACCCACTCTTCTGGATTACCCCTCTGTGCCTCCATTTTTCCTGCCCCTTAGTATAATCCCTCACCTCTAAACAGCCAGTTTGTCCCATTAAACATTCTAAATTTGTTTTGAGTTTTTACCATTAGACTTTTAATTAATTTATTTATTTATTTCGCATTTGTTAACCGGGTTGGTCCAGCTGGGTAAGAATTTACCCTTTTTCAGTGGAGACCTGAGGGGAAAAGCCCCAAACAGACATACAAATACATACCAGTAGAGACAAATTAACAATATTACAGAGCAAAACAATCTTATGAATACAATGGATAAGAAAAACATAATGTACTCAATGGAATAGTACATAGCTATATATACAAAAAGTATAGTAATAGGTTGTAACAGGAGAAACAACAATAAATCCAGCAGGTAAGCAGGAGGAGAAGTTAAGGTTCTAGGTAATATAACGAAAAGAAACAAAGTATAATTAGATTAGTGGCTGGAAGAAGAATTGTGTAAGTGCAGGGGCTTCAGATTTGAGGGAAAGTAGAGTGGGAGTAAAGAGTAGAGAGGGGTGACTGCACAAGGGACTGTAGGTCAGAAGAGGGAATGGTGCAAAAAAAGATAGTAGTAGAGGAGGGATGATCTAGAGGGAGGATACAGAAAGAAGAGCAGTTGGATAAAGTAAGTTATAGAAAGAGGAAAAAGGTCTTATAGATCAGACTTAGTGGTGAAGTGGGTATGTGGAGAGGGAGGGGTTAAGTAGGATGGTAACAGGTACATATAGGGTTGTTACGGAGGTACACTATCAGGTCATATTTGAAGTTAGGAAGGGAGGTATGACTTCTAATATGGAGTGGAAGATTGTTCCAGGTAAGGGAGATGGAGTGTTTGTAGAGTATTTTACCTATGTTCTTGTTGGGTTTATAGACTTGTAGTAAGAGTTTATCAGAGCTGCGCGGGGATCAGGGAGGGGTGCACCAGGAGATCAGGTTGGACAAATATGGACAGTCAGAGTTTGAATTAAGAATTCTGAAAGCTTGGATCAGCTGACATTTGGTCAGAATGTGTGGGAATTTGAGCTAGTGTAGTTTTATGAGAGCGGAGCAGTGATGGGATTTATAGGGGCTGCTGGTGACAAATCTAGCAATTTTGTTATAGGTTTGGTCTAGTTTTGTCAGCAGGTTATTTTGTAAATTGGAAAATAGAGGGGAGCCATAGAGGAGGGTGGGGAGGTGATAGGATTGGGCTAGCAGTAGTTTTGAGTTGGGGGCTAGGAATTTGCTGTTTCTGTATAGCATGCCCAGTTTTTGATGTGTTTTCTTTATAGAATGAAGTATGTGGAAGTCTAGTTTGAGCTGGTCATCTATGATGACACCTAGGAGTTTAGTGTGTAAGTCTGGTGTTATGATGGTGCCATTTAGACAGGATATGAGAAAGGTGGATTTGTGGTGGGCTAGAGTTTTAGGTAGGAATAGTAAGAGCTTAGTTTTAGAGGGGTTCAGGATAAGTTGATTATTGGACAGCCACTTCTCAATAGAGTGAAATGAAGATTGGGTGATATGGTGGAGGTTATTGATAGAGTCAGAAATGGAGATCAGAGTTGAATCATCTGCATACTGTATGATTGAGGAGAGGTTGCTGGTAGCATGTATGTCATTGGTGAAGAGGTAGAAAAGGAGGGGGCAGAGAACTGAACCTTGAGGAACACCGGTCTGAACTGGCAGAAAGGGTGAAAAGGAATTTTGCCATTTAACTGCTTGTAGGCGACTGGACAAGTAAATTTAGAACCGATTTCGAGTGGGGATGGAAATGTTCAGCTGAGAAAGTTTATTAGAAGGTTATGAGAGACTGTATCGAAAACCTTTGAGAGATCTAAGAAAAGGCAGGACACAAGTTTATTATTGTCTCTGGCCTCAGCTACAGTATGAGAGAAGGATAAGAGTGCAGTGTTAGTACTGTGTTTGGGCCTGAAGCCATGCTGGGTGTTGGTTAAAAGATTGTTTTGAGTAAGGTGGGAAAGCAGTTGAGAATGGATACACTTTTTTAGAATTTTGGAGAGGGGAGAAAGAATAACAATGGGATGGAAGTTAGATAGTTCTGTGGCGTTACCTCCTTTATGTAGTGGGATAGTGAAGTATTCCTTCCAAATAGAGGGGGCAGTGGATTCTTGAACTGAGCAGTTGATTACAATGGTGATAGGAAGGGCAATAGAGTTAGCAGCACGTTTAAGGAATTGGGGAGGTAGGTTATCAGGGGCGGAAGAACAAGGTTTGAGTTTACTGAGGAGAGTTTTAATATAACTAACAGAGACAGGTTTGAGCATGAAGGGGTCTGAGAGGTTAGTGGAGTCAGATGGGGAATGTGAAAAAGGTGTGGGTCTGGTAATTGAAGTGACAGAACTGGAAGTGGAATTAGAGGTGGGGTTGGGGTTATTAGAGGTGTTAGATACTAGAAGGTGTGGGTCTGGTAATTGAAGTGACAGAACTGGAAGTGGAATTAGAGGTGGGGTTGGGGTTATTAGAGGTGTTGGGTACTAGTTTAGAAATGGTATCAATGAAGTAGTGATTTAAATGGATGGCAGTATCTGAGGGAGATTGATTGGGAAAAAGGTTGGGGGTTGTGGGTGAGCCAGGGTTAAGAAGAGTTTTTATGGTTGACCAGAACTTTTGGGGGTTAGTAGTTTGCAGAGATTGGTCAGTCAGGTAAAACTTTCTTTTGTCCTGGTTGACTCTTTTTTTGTAAGGTTTCTAAGTTCCCTGTAAGATTGTAGGATGGCAAGATATTTGCTTTCCTGATATTGTTTCCAAGTGGCATCTCTTTTATGCATAAGGTGGAAGGTTTCTTTGGATAGCCAGGGGGCATGTTTGGGTTTGAATTTTATTTTCCTGATGGGGACCAGAGAGTTGAGTATGTTTAGGAATGCCTGGTTGAAGTAGCTAACTGCATCATTTAAAGGTAGAGAGTATAGGCAGGACCAGTTAATATTTGAGAGAATTTTGTTGAAGGAAGTGGTATTGAATTTTCTTTGGTTGCGGATGTATTTTAAGAGGTGAGTACTAGTGAGATTGGGTGAGTACCTAATTTTTTTCTCTCTCCTTGGTATTAAGCAATTTTCTAGATACTTGTTTGTACCCACTAAACAATTTCTCTCAGATAAGTTTGCTTGGAGATAGTTTTTCTTTTCTCTCCTCACCTCTGCAGGCAGGCCCAACCCGCTCCGTTCACCCTCCACTTCGCTCTGGGATCACTTTGCTCCCATACCCTACCCCCATTCCCACACACCCCCTATCTCATTAGATTTAGCTCTATCCTCAACCCCGCCTTCTCTCTCCATCAGCCAATTAACTCCCTCTACCTCAGCAAACAGCAAGACCCACCCTATTTGCCACACCCACATAACTCATCAGTCATTATGGCCCCTCCAACCTGCACATATCATCACCTAATTAGTATCATTCCCAGCATGATCCGTATTTTAATTCTATTCTTACTAACACAAACTAAGTCCACACATAAAATCATATACCTCCCTCCAACCACTTTCTGCACACAAACCCTTCCTATAAAACTAAACAAGCTTAGTTACTCTGATATCTCTCCTGCTCTAATATCAGCTAACACTACCACCTCATACAGATTAAAACTACTACCTCCTACTCCTAAGTTTAAATTATGTCTAGTACTACATTACAAACCCACCTCCCTTAGACAACAGACCCACATTAAATTGTATCTACTCCATACATTAATACAATGTGGAGATATCCATCCAAACCCAGGCCCAATTTTCACTCCTACATCCACCAATAACCAAGCTGACCAAACATTTCACCATGCCCATACATCCACCACTAGGCTAGATAATCACACATCTAACCAAACACTTCTTCTAACAACAATAAATACTCACAGCATTTGCAATAATATAACTGAATTCCACACCTGGCTAAGTACACACACCCCAAATATTTCAGTAACAGAAACATGGCTAAAACTGCACATTGCTGACACTGAAATTCTCCCTCCAGGATATAATATAATTCGTTCAGACAGACTTCATAAAAAGGATGGCAGTGTAGCATTAATCTATCAAAACTCACTACAAATAACAACCTATACAAACCCCTCCCCCTTTCAAAAACCTTGAGCCCCTACTCACATCCCTTCACATAAATAGAAACAAACAAATATGCATAGTTGTAATTTATATTCCCTCAGGCCAAAATATCCACATGCTCAAAGACTTTTTATCTTGGATAAATCAGAAAATACTGCATGAAACTGTAATTCTAGGAGACACCAACATTAATTGATTAAACTTAGGCACTCCCTCTCCTGCAAACACCATAAACCTTCATAGTTTTACTCAACTCATCACTACTCCTACTGATGGTCTATCAACAGACACTGAATCAACCTTAGACTGGATACTTGTAACCCATCCCCAGAACTACACAAACACAAGCACCCTACCAAATACACTAAGTGACCATCTCCCAGCATATACCTATAGGACTCATCTTCAATCAGTGAAAACACATTCATATAGAACCCCCAGGAACCTTGCCCACTTTGATTTAAATACATTTATAAGTATCCTAAACTCCCACAAATGGAACCCATTAAAAATACTCCCCTTAGATGAAGCCATTGATTATTTTAACAAACTGTTTTTAGATACCCTCAGTAGCCTAGCTCCAATGTGTACTAAATAAACCAAAACTAATCATGCCACCTAGTTAACAAAACAAACCAAACAAGCTATCTTTCTGATAAACAAAGCAGGGAAAATATGGCTAAGAGATAGAACAAAACAAAATGAACTACACTATAAACAACTCCATAACAAATAAAAAAATGTAGTGAAACAGGATCAAAAATATTATTTCTCCACTAAACTGTCTACCTCATACAACAATCCCAAAACATTTTGGAAATCTATCTCCTCTTTACTTAATTCAGGCAAAGTCCAAAACCCATCCCCTGCACCAGAAAAAAAAACACCACAAGAAATTTCCCAAGAGTTTAATACCCACTTCATCTCTATCATTCAAAATCTACTCAAAGACTGCCCATCTAGCCCTAATACACACCTTCCTCTACCTACTGAACACCCCCTTTCCTCTGGATCACACTGATATTCAACCAGCAAACTCCTTCTCGATCCAACCTGTACCCACCTCCCTCATCTTGAAACTCTTAAAAAAACTCAAACCTTCCTCACTGTCTGCAGATAATCTTCCCCCTGAATACCTGCAACTAGCAGCTACTGCAACAGCATACCCAGTTACCATTCTCATAAATCACTCTCTCGCTTTCTGAATCCTACGTTCTCCTCCTATGGGAAAAAAATCCATAATTTCTGCATTACATAAAGGGGGAAACTCTCATGATTTTTCTAACTACTGCCCTTTCTCTATACTCTCCCCACTATTGAAAATCTTGGAAAAATGTGTCCACTCACAACTACTTAAACACCTAACTAGTAATGCTCCTATCCCCTACCCAACATGGGTTTTGTCCAGGGCATAGCATTGTCACTGCCCTACTCTCTTTCACTGATACTGTCAACAAAGCCTTAGATGCAGGGCATCCAACCTCAGCTATCTTACTGGACCTGTCTAAGGCTTTCAACACAGTATCACATACTAAGCTAGTAAATCAACTATCAAGACTAGGCTGGTCCCCAAAATCCTTCAGATGTTTTAGCTCTTACTTACAGAGCAGGGAACAATCAGTAAGGTGGCTAAATGTACAATCCGATTACCAACCTAACAATATAGGAGTACCGCAAGGATCTATTTTAGGTCCACTAATGTTTAATATTTTCATCAATGACCTGCACAAAGCCCCCCAAATCCAGAATCTCATCCGATACACCGATAATTCAATACTGATATCCACCTCCGACAACTTCTCTGATCTCCTCACAGTTACACAACAGGCTTTTATCTCTATTGAATCATGGCATATTAACACACAACTTATGCTAAACCCCCCAAAAAACGAAACTTTTACTTTTCTCTACAAAATCACCTGACACTGACTTCAAAATCTTTGCAATAGACGGCACACAAATAGAGCTAGTGAAGACAGCAAAACTACTAGGGATAACAATAAATAACAAACTCACTTACGAACCACACATCCTAAATGCAATAAAAAAAACTCGCTTCAAACTAGGCAAACTATATCGCCACAATCTCTATATGGATAAATATACCAAAACAAAACTAGCCAATACCCTACTCATCTTTCCCCTTCTATATGGTAATGCCATTTTTACCAATCTTCACACAACCCTTACTAATAAATTACAATCCTGCTACAATAAAATATCTAAATTCGCCTCCGAAAAACCACAATGCGCTCATCACTGCCAAGCAATCACTGAACTAAAATGGCTAGAGTTTTCCCACCATCTACACTACACCCACCTAATCTTAGCCCACAAGCTAATCTGTAAACCTAATGAATGCCCTGCCCTCGGTTCAATCCTGCTTACACCCCTACAAGAACACTAAGATCTTCCTGTAAACTCATGCTCACTGTAACAAAACCCAACAAAAGAGCTGGACAATGTCTATTCTCCCATTCTATCGCCACACTATGGAATAACCTACCACCTGAAATAACCCAAACTGACCATCCAAAAACTTTCAAAGTAGCTCTAAAAACACATTATCTAAATAATCCATCTTGCACCTGCCTTAGAAGCAAACAACCTTAAACAGCACATTTTACCAAATTCTAAGCTTTCTAATGTATGTAACACCCAGTCTTCACAATAATACTGTAAACTATACTGTCAGCAAAGAAAGTACTGTATTATAGTCCATGCATTTCTATTGATGTAACATCATATCCTATGTAATGATTCCCAGTACATATTAATGTAAATCCTATGAACTGTAAATTGTAATATGTTTTACTGCCTGTTATAGCTGTAATTCTTTTAAGCTTAAGTTAAACATTGTCTCTCTGTGATGCTTTGTGGAGCTTTTCTCCCCGGGCCTCCACTGAAAATGGGTCTCTTTCCCAGTGGACTTTCCCGGTCAACGAATGCTAATGTTGTTGTCTTTCGGCTTTTCCCGGTTAGGGGTTGCCACAGCGTAACTCTGGTCCGCTAATGATTGACAGTAGATTTTCATGATGCCGAGTTGCCAGCTCGATGCCCAACCTTCAACAAAGGCACCCCCATTCATGCATGTCTTTCGGAACGCCACACGACCTGCGGGGAGGACATGCAGACTCCACGCAGAAGGCATTCCCCACACACTAGCTGATAATCGAACGGGAGAACTTCTTGCTGAGAGGCAACAATGCTACCGCTGCACCACCTCAGATTACATCAACAAATGCTAATAAATAAATAACTAAACTATGCTAACTCCCAAAGTCATGCAGCCATAGAGAAAAAAGTAGAAGCCAAAAAGGCTTTGAATCACTGCCATCAGACAAAGAAAAACTACACAGGCAGTCATTCCATTTGAATATATGTGACTGGAGAGTGACAGAACAAAGAAATGCATTCACCAAGTTGAAAGCTGCTATAGATGATTATAAAACTGATTCAAACAGTTTGTCTCCACAACTGCATTTTCCAATAGCTTTAATGTTTCTGCCTGGTCACTCACAATGACCCAGGAAAAGGCCAACATACTTAACTAGTAATCCAAATTAAACCAAGTGCTGCATTACACATAGTGTATTCAGTGTCACAATTCATGATGCACAAGCAACCTGGACTAGGGATTTACAGGACAATGCTATCAATCAAGCAGAGGAGAGCACAGTAGAAATTTTTTATCCTTTTTTGACCAGGTTAGTCCCATTAGGCTAGTGGTCTCATTTCAGGGGACACCTATGGTGGTATTTCTACAACAAGGGGACATTTGACCAAGGCATCTGAGAACTTCCCCTACTCTTTTCAATAGATGCTATAGGATCCTTTACAACTATCTGAGGTACCAACAACTCAAGCAGAGTAGAAAGAAGGATCAGGAAATAGAAAGAGATTAGTTACGAGGCAGCAGATATAGGGACAGAGATAGCCAAGTATAGAAGGAAGAGTAAGAAGGGTGATATGCACAGTATAAAAAAGTATAGGGAGAAGCTTATTTAGAAAAAAATGGAGAGCTAGATTTCTGGTAGCAGGAACTGTTAGAAGTGATCAATCAGTGATGGTCACTTACACCATAACTGTTTCCACCAAAACTGTTTTGAAGTCCATTACCTATGTTGGTGCCTGGAACATGATGATTTCATGATGATTCCATGCATCAGTTCCTTCAGATTATCTACAGTATAATCCCAGTTATTCACATTAGGGGTAATAAGATAGGTTAATTTGAGCATAAAAAGAGAAATTGGTTAGGCTTAAAATGGTCCACAAGGGCAGGTAGCCTATTACTTATCTATGAATATATGCTCTTTGGCAGAAAAGATGGAAAAATCTGCATACTGGATACTAACAACAGGAGGGTAAGTTGTAGAAGTAGGACTGATTTGTATAGGTTCATAGGTTGGTACTAGGCTATCAGCCCTAGGGCCTATACAAGCCTAGCCATAACAATTCCCTGGCTATTTCTTCCCACACTATTTACTTCCCTGGACCCCTGTCTAGCAGGGCGACTGACATGATCCCTGGGGTGAATTTCCTTTCTCCCATCCAGTCATCAAGGTTCCTTTTGAAGAGGGCCAAAGAGGCACTCTGCTTGACATGTATGGGCAATCTATTCCAGAGTCTAGGGAGTCTCTGGATCAGGAACTTATCCCTCCAGCATGTTTTGTTTATTGTGATGACAAGGTTTAGATCCCTGGAGCGTGTGGCTCTGAGGGATTGGGATTTCTTTAAGTGTAGCATGTCAAACAGCTCTGGGTTTGACATGGCCTTGTATGTTAAGCAGAGATTGCCTCTGAGTAGACGATATGCGACAGAGTATAGCTGGAGTTTTTTAAGGTGGTCAGCATAGGGCATCTGCTTTAGGCCTGTGATTCTTTTAGTGAGGTATTTCTGCGGCCTTTCCAGTTGTTGCAGATGTCTTGAGAGGTACTTACCAAATGAGGCATTGTATTCTATAATGGGTCTAATGAGGGATGAGTACAGTGGGACAATGACTTCCTTTTTTCTGGATGAAAAGCCCTTAGTGATGAGGTGTGCCACATAGAAGGATTTCCTGACTGTTGTGGTGATATGGTTATCGAAGGTGAGACCACTGTCCACCTGCGTCCCTAAGTCTCTTATCACACTTTTGGTGTTTAGTGTACTGCCACCTATATGGTAATTCACAGATACATGTTTTTTCCCAAAGGGGATAACTATACATTTCTTGGCATTGAGCTTGAGCCCATGGCTCTGGCATCAAGTATCTGTTTCTGTAAGGCCCTTTTGTAGAATATCCACATCACTTGGGGCTTCAATAATTGCTCCCAGTTTGCAGTTATCTGCGAACTTTGTTAGCCAAAGTCCCTTAGTGCTAGCCTGTACTTCAAAGAAGTAGATGCCAAACAAGAGCGGTCCCAGGACTAAACTGAGGTACGCCACTTGTCACTTGTCTGGAGCTGGATTTCGAGTCTGCTACTTTTACAGTGTGGGTTCTGTCAGTAAACCAGTTGGCAACCCATCAAGTGAAGTAGGGATTAATGCCCAGCTTAGTAAGTTTATCTATGATTCCAGATGGTGTCGAAGGCTTCGGCGAGGTCCAGATAGGCTGTGTGGACTGCCTTGCCCTCATCCACGGCTCTGGATACTGATTCGAAGAAGTCAATCAGATTGAGGAGACAAGATCAGCCCTTTACAAAACCAAAATGAGTGGGGTCCAGTGTTTGAAGGTTGCCAATGTCTTTGTTTATAAGTTCCATGATAATGCATTCCATGGCCTTATATGGGTGAGGGAGGGGTCGAAGGAGCAGGGGTGCCAGTCGGTGTTAAAAGCACAAAAAACTATAGTTTCTTGGTGATAGGTAGTGGATAACCAGTAAAGGAGACCTTCTAGGGTATTTAGGTTGTTGCATAGTGGAATGTATGCACAGACAATGTTCAAGTGCTTGTTTTGGTTAATCTGTAGCTTGGTTATGAGGAGTTCCACGTTATTGAATTGGGGAGGTTGAATGGTGTCTCTATTAATGGTTAGAGTATTTTTGTAAAGGACTGCTATCCCAACTCCTTTCTTTGTAGCACAGTCTAACCAGTGAATATTGTATCCTGGAGGTAGTATCTCATTGTCAGTAGTACTGGTTTTATCCAGGTTTCCCTAAGGCACATAATGTCTGGGGAGTGGGTTGCTAGGAGGGCGTGTAGGTTGGGAATCTTATTGTTAATAATTCTAATATTTAGTTGAAATGCTAGGAGGGAACTAGTGGGAGTATTCATGGGTAGCTTGATTGTGGGGGTTGTGGTAGGGGAGTGGAGGTTATTGGGTGGGGGTGGGCCAGGGTTGAGATGAATGTCTCCATGTGTTACAAGGTTATAGTGACAGGATATTCTGAGCTATAGGAGTTTGTTTATAAGTTTTATAGAATCTTTGTCTTTAGGATTCATCCATTCCTTGGCAGCTGATTTACACTGTATTATTATTTTCTGATGGCCAGTTTTCTTCTCCAGTCTTACTTATAGGTTAATAGGTTTGTAGATACTTACTCCACCAGACCAGCAAGTTTTTGCAGTTTGTAATCTTTTTTTTTTGTTTTGGACCCTGCAGCACTCTGACTATGAATCAAAGCCAAGGCACATTCCTTTCCCTAGTCCAGAGTTTTTAGCTTGCACTTCAGTACTGGGGTTACTCCTGGTGAGCTACAACAGGAAAAGAGATCTTTATCCTTCTCTCTGTCTCTGTCTATCTGTCAGTCTGGGAAGATTGTTTAGTCCCTGCAGTGGCATTAATTTGGGTGTTTCATGGGAATGTACATTTGCAGCCCTAACTTCTCAGCTGCTATAATGTCCTGATGTACATGCTTCTGAAGCTGTGACTGCAGTACCACTCCAACAAATGCACTTAATCCTGGCTATAGAGTGACCTCTGTTTGCAGACCCAAGCATACAATATGGTTGTTTTCACCCTGTTGCTTCCTGCTCACCCACCTAAAGTTGTCACCAGCACATTGGACCTGAGTCCAGCAAGTCAGCACCTGCTGCTCAGTTAGACCATGACTGGCTCTTCCAGTACCAGGGCCACTATTCAAACCCAGGTCATCAGGGTCACAGTCAGGGCTTTATATCACTACACTGTGCAGCTACTTTTTCGAGGTTTGTTTATTAATTTTTTCTTTTGAATATTCCAGCATTTTGCTTTTAAATTTTTCTGAACAGTATTTAATTTAATTTTTGGGTAATGCTTAGAATTATTGTTGTGATATGAAGAAAGTATGTTAGTGCTGGCATACTTTCATTTGTTTGTGTGCAAGGCATATTCATTATGGTGTCAAGAGAGTTGACACCGTAATTAGTTAAGTTACATACATGTATTTATCCATAGTGAACCTGTGTTCATTACTGCATCTGTCTATTGATCGATCTATCTATATATAACAAATCAAGAACTTTTAAGTGGTATCAATGAACTCTGAGTAGTTGAAGGGCAAATACTACAGTTAAAGGTCCACTAGTAGAAATGCATTAACCCTTAGGCTAACAAATAAGCCATCAGCTTCAAGCATTTAACTTTTAGTACTAACACTCTTTACTTGAAATAAATATGTTAAGGTGTTTTATTTC
The DNA here is from genome assembly GCF_019279795.1 of Protopterus annectens. Classification (NCBI taxonomy): domain Eukaryota; kingdom Metazoa; phylum Chordata; order Ceratodontiformes; family Protopteridae; genus Protopterus; species Protopterus annectens. The sequence continues at coordinate 479,385,533 of NC_056746.1, forward strand.
CAACTAAATCTGGAAACATTGCAGAATTAGCTCAAGAAAGTGAAAATAAACACTTGAGACAGACAGTGTTCAGAAAACACTAGCTATTAGCTATCTGGTCTCTTTCAGAAAACACTGGCTATTAGCTATCTGGTCTCTAACTGCCTTAGCTAAATAAATGAACAGTGCCCTTGATACCCAGTTTCAGACTCAAAATGAATTATCAAATCTTTACAGGCAGTTAAATGAAGGTTGAGCTCTGCCCAAGGATATATTCCAGCAGGCAAATTATAGCAACTTCATTAATTGACTGACTTGAATAAATAGTCTGCCTATACTTATTTAAATCCCGAATTCCAAACAGGATTTTTTTGCTGATGTTGCTTTGATTCAGATTTTTGAAGATACTTTCTTGTTTCTACAGTTACATGTCAGTAGGAAAACGATAAGGTTCAGCAAAACAGTCAAAATAAGGAAATAAAGAGATAATGTTTGACCCAGTTCAATGTTTCCAAGTAGCATTCGACTTTAAGTTTAGTTTATATTTTATCATAATACATTTCCCTAGTGACAAATGCAATCATATACTATTTTACAGATTTTCATTCACATATTATATTTTACTAGAAGACAAGTGCAGTTCAGTTTCATTCACTTTTTATTTAAATAATTTGTTTTGTTATTTTGATATGCCTCTATTCATGTATTTTCCTTTAGAGGAACAGTATAATTTTTAATGTTTATTACAGCTTTGTTCACAATAATTCTTTTAAGGATGTACAAATGGTAACTGTTACCAACAACTCTTTTAAGGATGCACAACTGGTAACCTATTTTGAGTAGTTGGGAAATATTCACCTGGTTCAGTAGAGCGATCAGAAAATAATTAAATATAGTAGGAAATAAATGTACATTATCCGCATTGTGTAACAATGTCAGCAAAAATAGAAGATGCATATCTTATTTCTAAAGAAATGCACTAATCTGTTCAGTTAATGAGTCATTGTCAGAATGTCATGTCACAAAGAATACAACAGAGATGGATACAGTTATACTCAGATGTGAGTTTACTGAGTTCTGTGACCTCCATCTCCACTATATTATTTTTATTATTATAGTTATTATTACTATTATTAGATCTTTGCATTAACTCTGGGTTAGATCAAGCTAATTCACTAATGAGGGGAAAAAATCCTTTGACACAATTTTGATTCACCATTTATATTTGAGTATACAAAGAATACATTTGCAATTGATGTATGCAGGTAACCTACCTTGGCCATATACAAATAACCATTATCATTGGATGTAGAGGGGACTGCCAGTGATATTGCTTCTGAGGACATCAACTGAGTGTTGCTCTACATTATGTGCATAATGTAACAGCATTTTAAAAGTTTCCTTTTTTATCATGCTGCCTAGAGGCTGCAGAAGGCAAAGTTATAATATCAGACTAACTGTGTTTGATTGCGTTTTGAGGCATTGTACATTTAGTATAACCATCTATTTCATCAGAGTAGTACAGTCATCTCTAGGGACACTCTTTGCCTTAAAAATATTAATGGTTCTTCCATATAATAGTGAAGAGGGGAAAGGACAGTCATGCTGCCTGACCTATCCAAGTGCATCAATCTCATAGAAGGAACTGAATTACAAAAACTGACAGAAGCTAAAAGCTGTGGAAATTTGCTAGCCAATGAAAGCTAAACTGTATGCGAACAGTATGTTGAAAGATGTCTCTGAAATGCCATAAGAAACTTCAAAAGACTAGCTGAAGACAAAGTACAGCAGTATACTGGAGAACTGCAAATTCTGTGCTCAGCCTATATCAGAGGTTGTGCATGCAGTCAATAGCTTCCTTACTCCATTATTTGAAGTTTATTGGCTGTGTAGATGGATTCTGGTCTGCTGTGTAGGGAAAGATCAAAATGTTTCTCAGGTTATCTATATTATCCAGTGCAGCTTATCTAGCTTTATGTTTTATTCTCTATGCTGCTACTAAGAGACATCCAGTCAGTCTAATTAACTATATTTTATTGTTTGTCCACAAAGATGCCTTTTTAAATATACTGATAATCAATGGCATATTAAGTGTACTTTGGGTCCTGAGTGGTTTTCAGTCTGTGGATCCCCCAGCCACAATTACTGTTTTTGGGATCATCCATAAATGTGTGTGTTCTTTTGGATTCACCTTTCTAGTTGTTTTAAATGTATACATATCTGCTAGATTGTCATCTGCCATTCTTTTAATCCATCAGTATCAGTTCCTATAAATGAGAGCATCTTTGACTCTATACACCACAGATGTCTGATTGTATTAAAAGAATAAACAATGATGGCCATAGTAATGTACTGCAAGTTTATTTCACACAGACACACAGTAACCACAGTAAAGTATTCCTAAAGTACTTCATACAGCAGTCTTGACTACCAACATACTGCACAAAAATGCTCATGCAAATACACAAAAGTCATGACTCCTCCAGACTTTGTTTAATGTATATTTAAGCTAGGCAAATGGCAAGTTTCATACACATACAGCCCCCCCCCCCCACTATCACTTATTAGTTATAACGTATAATTACTTTACTGACTGTGGACACCTTGGTCTTCTGACTGAAAATAAAAGGAGTCCGTTATATGTTTCAGTGCTTCACACAGACAGCAGCCACAGTAAAGTATTCTAATTTGCTTCACACAAAACATATTAGGTCTGCAAAGCCAGCCCAGAATAATGAGAAAACAACAGCAGTCAGCTATTTTCATCCAAAGGCAGCTCCTATACCTAGCAATTCTAAATGTGTGGAAGGCATTTTAACCTTGCACTGCTGGTGTGTTCTTAGCAGCTTTAAACCATGTCTCACTGACCGCATAGATATCAGCATTCTCTAGGGTGAAAAGAGCTTCCAGGGAGTGGAGTTTTTATTTAGGCTCTTAGCATTGAGCAGTAATACCTTTAGAATTTCTTGGTTTTGATTTGCTATGTCAGAAGTACTTTCAGTTTAGTATTGCCTAAAAAAGACACTATGGGGGAAGACAATGTTTTAGCTAATATTAGAAAGCCTAGAGGGGAGAGGTGTCTACTGCTTTTTTTTTAAAGATGCATTTGGAGGATGTCATCCTGCCATATTTCTTGGAGGATATTTAGAATTTGATCTGATATTTCAAGCTTAGGCTGATAATGTATAAGAGCAGGTCTAGGAATGAATAAAAAAACTGTTTTAATTTGTGTTTGAGCACTGTAGTTATAGTTGCAAATGTTAAATGTTGTGGACTAGAATTTTAGATGTGGGCTATATAGTATGAGTAAAGCAAGTCCCTAGCTGAGTTAAAAAATGAGAGTATTGTAATTAAACCTTATAACTGACAGATGAAGATTGTTTAATGACATTTGTTTACTGGGAAAGTCCTACTGGACTATGGCACCTGTTTTCAGCTAATGCTGTATTGACAACACTAATGGATTGCTGGCTTGAATTTAACTAGTGCTGCAATCCTATCAGACAGTGGGTTGCTTATATACCTCTATTCCTGGGGCTTTTGTAAAATTTCTTTAAGCAATAACCCATGCCTGGGTGTGGGTAATGCTGGATTTACCCACAGTTGATGTGGTTTGGTCGCGAGGGTGAAGCCCGAGTGGCCAAACAAAGACAACCGTGGGTAAATCCAGCATTACCCACACCCAGAAGTGGGTTATTGCTATTATACAATGACATTATTTAAGAAAACAAATACTTACTTTTCTTAAATAATGGCATTGTATAATGTGTCTTTGCTGCCCTTCCGCAGCTGTCCAGTATTCTGTGGCAGTTCTGATGTCCTGCGCATGCGTATGCTTACGCAGTACATCAGAGCTTTGTGTGGAAGCAATGGAGAAAGGAAGATCTCTGTTGCTTTTTAACAGGTGTCTCAATATGTTAAAAGAGTTTAACATAGCGAGACAGCTTTAAAAAAAGAAACAGAGAAAGGAACATCTCTGTTGCTCTTTTTAAAGATATCTCGCTATGTTTAGCTCATTTAACATTCCGAGATAACAGCAACGGAGCTTTTCCGTTCTCCATTGCTGTCCAACACACACAAAAAAAAGACATACTAATGGAAAAAGTCCAGGCGACCGGACCTTTTTCCATTGATATAAGTCTGATTTACAACGGGCACCCTGACCAATCAGCATGCATGTTTTGGAATATTAATGGAGCGTCATTGTATAATTGCCTTTTGAGTATACATTCTACTGTTATTGTATAATTTTTAAATAATCAAAATGATAACTATTTCGAATTTTGAACTATTTCGAACTATAACGAATATTCGCTATCTTTTAACATCTACTTCTCCTCTGCCTACTCCCCCCTCCCTCCCCCATTACTCTCCTCTTCTTTCCCCTCCCTCCCTCAGTCTCTTATTATCACCTACCTTAACATATGAAACTTATATCCACCAAATGTATAAATTAAATTGTTTAAAAATGTCTACTAAACCTTATAATGTTTTTTACTAGGAATCTACGCATATGTATGTTTCTTTATACTCTGGATGTTAATTTCAAATAACTCTGTAACAAATGTTTTTATGTAATACTATATCAAAAATAAGGAGCTTTTCTTCCCGGGTCTCTGCTGAAAATGAGCCTTTGGCTCAGCCAGACCAACCTGGTCAACAAATGTAAAATAAATAAATAAATAATAAATAAATAACTAGATTCTAGGCTCAAGGACTCCATAAGGAATCTTTGCTCTATAACAAAGGAAATGATACAGTTGGTATATATATATATATATATATATATATATATATATATATATATATATGTATATATATATATATATATATATATATATATATATATTTATATAGATAGATATAGATAACGTAACAGAAATTTCTTACCTATAGAGGTTAAGAACATACGAGCATAGTAGGTATAACAAGAAAAAATTAGAAAGCTTGAGATCTCAATTTTTTAGAAAGTCCTAAGAAATATAAGATGAAAAGAGGGAAAATAGGTAGTGAAAATGAGTAAAAACGATGTAGAAAGAAGATCATCTCCTACAAGTCTGCTGGGCAACTAACACTAACAATGTTCAAGTGAAACTGACATCAAAGTGAATAGATTTGTCAGGGAATGACCAGGCTTCCTTACATTTATTACCTGCTCTTTTAGAGATGCAGGTCAAAATTTCTGCTCATTTCACAAATACCACTGTGATAGGAGCTGCTTCACTGATAGGCAGACAATTTGATGGAAAACAAAGAAACAACAGGAGATAGAAACTCAGGAAAGTTGATAATTGATCAGATTTTGATTTGTCAGGATTGAATCAAACAGACTAATCTCAATGACAAAAGGCAAAAAAAAAATTTAAATAAACAAAAGTAGCTATATACAAAAATAACTATAGCGAGAAGGAAAGCATACTCATAGGTTACAATTAACAGGAAGTCAGTGATGGAAGGGAAGATGGTGATAAAGCCATAAGCCATACATTGAGCTGAAAGGGGGAAATACCATAATTACTTGAAAGAGAAAAAGTATAAAAAAACAGAAATCCTGATACAGGTAGAATTAAGAAGGGAGAAAGAGAAATGAAGAGAGATGATGCAACAGAGAAGAAACCAGCAGCACAGGAAGGAAAGGTCAAATGGTAACTAATTTGAGAAGAAACAGGAATGTTATAAGGATATAAAGGCTACCAAGGATGGCAAGGATGAAGGAATTCACGAAAATGGAAAGAAGGGTACAGAATGTGGTTTCAGGGAAAGATTGTAGGAATGTTTATATGCTGGATGTTTTATATTGTAACTGAAGGAGAAACAACATTACAGTTATAAACATGGGAAGCTCTAAGTAGGTACATGATAATATTTTTTTTCAAATGAGCTAATGGTCAGGAAAGATGATGGCTGTGTTGTATGTAACCTTTATAGCCTAGCAAGAATGTTTTCTTTTTTTGAATTTCATAATCTTAGCTTCTGGGAGCTGAACAAAAAGAAAACATTTAATTCATATTGAGAATAACAAATAGATGGTAGTGCTGGATGGACTCTGATGCTTGCATCCAAACTGGCTAGGAAAACAGTGTATAAATATAAAGGGGCTTCTAGGTTGTATGGTTGAATTGTAACTGACAGCATAGATGAGGCTTATGCTGAGGTGGAGAAAGAGGAAAGAAGCTGCACTAAGTTAATAACAAAAGGAGTAAATGAGGTTTGGTAACAAACCAAGTTGTCCTGGGACATCTTCAGAAGGGGTTAGGCTGATATATTAATGGGAGTTAAGTGGGTGGGGGAGGTGAAAGGGTTAAATGGAGGGAGGGATGACTGGGAGGAAATGAGATAAGGGTGGGGAGGGGCTTAAGGGGTTAAGGCAAGTGTAGCTGGGTAAGTAATCACATTTTGGCGTGAACTTGCTACCCTCTCCCTCCCTTTTTTGTTGGCGGTTTGGTGGAGATTTTGGTTATGTTAGTTGGAGTAGGTGGAGAAGAGGGACAGGCTTGCCCTCTTCTGTTCCCCCTCCGGCATGTAGAGGTTTATTCCAAGGATTTGTGGAAAGGAAATGAGCAGCTGGAGGAAGTTTGCTGAATAGTTAAGCAAACGGAGGTAAGGATGCTGCTTATTTGGTTAGTAAATGGTAATTTGATGAATGGTCTATGAAGTGACGCTGCTTCATAAGTAAGGTAAGCGAGCAAAGATATGGACGCTGCTTACTGGGCAGGATGAGCAGGTATACTGTCGTGATTAACATTACAAGGAGGTTTATAAGTAAAGTAAGCGAGCAAAGGTATGGATGCTGCTTACCGGGCAGGATGAGCAGATACGCTGTCCTGATTAACATTACAAGGATGTTTATGCTGTGTTTAGAATCAACTATACTATGTCCAGTTGTAAATAAAATTGGTAATCATAGTTATGGAAGTTTAATAAAGGTCGTCAAATGTCATTCGGTGTAATGTGTTTATTGAAGAGGACCGGGACAAACAGTGATTATGACTACAGCTGAATGATGCCTTGCAAAAGACTAAAATGTCATCAGTGTTTAGTCTACCTAGGGCTGAGTATAAAATGCCAATAAAATTGAAAAAAAATCATTAATTTGGCATTGGGAACATATATTTGAAGAACAATTTGAGGTAGAAATAAAATGAAAAGGCAGGCTGCTTACAGATGTTTTCCCAGTTTTTAAAAAAATAGTATTATTATTATTATTAGACTGTCTGGGTATTTATCTGAATGTATGAGAACTAGATAATGAGAAAAGGTGGAATGAAAGATGTTGACTAAGAGAAATTAATGTAAGAAATGGATCATAACAATTGTATCCAAGAATACAACAGGAGTGAAGGCAAAAGGGAGGGATCCAGAATGCCAAGAATTTTTAGGAAATGTAAGATTATAATACTATAGGAAACCTGGTTAACTGATTATGAAATTATAGGACTATGAAAGCTTTACTGTTTAGCTATTAAGAAAATAAATTACAAGAAAGACCTGAGGCCTTGGAGTTTTGATTAGGATAAGCATCCTACTGAGTGTTGATTAGGATAAGCATCCTACTGAGTGTTGTTAACATCTGGAAATCCATTGATAGTTGGTTGGATGTACATTAGAAGCTATTTAAAATTAAAATCCACTAAATTGGGAAAAACTTGGAGATGGAGGAGCTGAACGAACAACTGTTTACTGTATGTGAGAGAGGTGACAGATTATTACTGCATGGGGATTTTCATGCTACAACAGAAGAATAACATAGTTAAGAAGGTCTGTTAAAAAGAAAAAAAAAAGATAGAAGTGCCAAGATCCAGCAGTGAACAAATGTGGGCGTCATTGTTGGCTATAATATCCAAACACAGTTAATGAAGCGTTAATGTGTAAGGCATTCCTGCGAACACCAGTGGATACACATACATGACAGGTAGAGCTGAGACAAAATTTATTACTAGGTAATAAAACTAGAACCGAGAGTAATCATTTCCATGCAAACCTATCAATAAAATCTAGAGGAATCACAACTATATTAGTAAAGCAAGACAAGGATGTCCAACCTTAAAAATTGACCTGGAGAAAACTAAAGGAAAACAGCAACATTGTTGTGATTATTTGCATAAATAAATATAGATGGTGGAATTAAGGACCACAAGTCTGGTAATATGATGGGTGCACTTAAGCAGACCATCACAAGTGTTGCCAGTTGATTGGAGTGGTGAAAGAGAAAAGAAGAGAAATAACGAAATGTAGTTTGATAGCAAGTGTGTAAAGATGAAACAGTCGTACTTACAAAAGTATTAGAAAATAGATGAGAATAAGGAATGCTAATACTTAAGCTGAGATGAGGGAAAGAGAAAATTATATAGGATGTTGTGGTCAGAGAGAAGGAAAGTCAATTTATAGAGGAATGATGGAAACACATGCTACAGGTGATAGTAACATTCTAAATATGGGTGGCCTATTACACAGGTAGGGTTGGTCGGTAGTAAAGGCAGTGAAATATGCAACGTTAATAAAGTTAAGAAGTATATGATACTATGCCATGAATATAGACAACAAACATTTTACTTATTTTTTTAATTATTTATTTACATTTGTTAACAGGGCAGAGCTCTGCTCACCATGGAACATTTTTGGGCTCTGCCTGAAGAGAAAGGCAGTACACTAGTAAGAAGTAGAACAAAAACACAAATAAACAACACAATGAACTGAGCCCTGCAGAATATATTGCATGCTATACAAAACTGAAACAGCAAAATTAACATGATACAGCACATAACAGCAGTGAGAGTACATCTATAGGAGGTTAACAGGGCTTAGGAGTCATAGAATTATGGAAGGGGGAAGAGACAGGGAGGACTGAGTGACTGAAAGAGAGAGAAGAGACAAGGGAAAGGAGGCATATCCAAGTGTAAAAAGGAGGTATTAGAGGGAAATAAGAGGGTAAGGTATACAGGAAGCGAAGGTGGATCATTTTCAGGTAATGCCTCCTGTTTGATAGCATTTATCTTTGGCTTCTTTCTGCACAAATTTCTTTAGTAACATATTTAATTTTTGGTATTGGGCCTGAGCACAGTTAATGGTAAGTTATTCTCAAGTGTGTGTTTTTAAAACTGAGAAGCAATAGTCTGTACTGTGAAGTTTGTTTCAAAGGAGGCAAGGAGAGGATGTGTCCTGAGAGGTGGATCTGGGGCTGTAAGTGGGGTTATCTCTGTAAGTGCATTACAAAAGAAGGGGAAGGTGTGTAAGTTTACAAGTTTGAATAAGATGGAGGTGAGAAGTATGGAGCACTTTTGTTCAATGATCAATGATTTGGCTTTGCTAAACATGAGTAATAGTGTTGCATTTTTGGTGTGAGATGAACATGTAATTCCTATTACATATGACGTGAAGAGATTTCAAATTCTTCATGGATGCATGAGCAGTGATTGGTACACCACATTCAAGATCTGCCTGAAGATTCTTTTTCCAATAGGTGTCCTACTTGTGGGGTTAGGAATTTTCACATTGTTGCACAAGAGAAAAAGATCCTTCTTATATGTGGAAAGATACATTTTAGCATGAATCTAAAAAAGTGTCTCTGCTACTTTCATGCTGTATTTCAAAAAAGACAGTGCACAGTGGTGCTGCAGATAGCCTTGTTGCCTCATGGCAAGTGGTTCTCCAGTTTGATTTTCAGCTGCGGTGACTTCTGTGTGAAGTCTGCATGCCTTACCCATGGTTGCATAGTTTTCCTCCTGGTTATCCAGTTTTCATCCACATTCAAAAGATATGCAGTAGGTAGATTGGACACTCTAAACTGGACATAGTTGTGAGTGTGTGGTTGAAGACCAACCGCTGCAGGGCTAGCAACATGGCGGTGTGAACCTTGGCTCTAGATGATTGTCACTTTTGAAATGGCACCCTGACCCCATGTGCAAAAATGTGAAAAGAGGTTGTGAATAGATTGATGGACAGTGTTATATTTTGACAGTTTTTATTTTCTTAGTGGTTATTAGTTATTTTTTATTTTCCATTATAATTTGACAGTGTTATACTTTCCAAATGAGTAAACACAATCTATAGTAGTGTGGTTGAAAAGTAGAACCAAAATCCCACATTGAGCACATCTCAACAAGTAGACCATTTAGATTTGTGCCAAAATAAACACCTTTATTAGAATTTGTGGCAAAAAAAACAAAAAGGACAATGTTCAGCTGAGATGAATGTGGGATTTTAGTATTATAAGTTCAAAATTAAATTAAAAATTGTTGAAGTTATGACGCTGCATCTGCATGTGAATTATTTGATTGCTGTTGTCAGACATCAGTCTCCATGAAAACATACAATTATGTCCTTGTTTTTCTTTTCAATAGATGGTATGCTGGCAGAATTTCTAGGTCAGTGGCTGAAGAAACATTATTAAAACTTGGATTCATAGGAGCTTTCCTGATCAGAGAAAGTGAAAGTTCACCTGGTGATTTCTCCATATCAGTGAAGTAAGTTTCTATGCTTTTCTAGAATGTTTTCAACTCCAAATTGAAAAGTGACTTCCATAGGTTATCTGAATCTGTCTTGTGCATGTTTATAACTGTATTAATATCCTTCCATCCAGAATATGCCAGATCAGGTCTGAGAGAGAGAATATTAATTTGATATAAGTGTGTGTGTGTGTGTGTGTGTGTGTGTGTGTGTGTGTGTGTGTGTGTGTATGCATGTGCACACATGCATGCATACATGCATGCATGAGCGTGTTTGTGTGTGTTTGGGGAGTGGGGGTGGAATAGGAAACACAAAAGTCTTTGCTCTTTCCTTGTTGTTGTCAGGCATTCATCTGACATATTCCTCAAGATAATGGTCATAAAAAGTATAAAACTTTCCACAAAACATATTAGTTTCAGAAATTTGGATCCATGGAGTTCAGATTGTCAATTTCAGATTAGTTGGCTTAGTGAATAAGATGTCTCTCAAACATCATATTGAAATTATCTATAGCTGCATGTGAAACTGTGCTGTTTTTTTTTTTTTTTTTAATTTTCTCCCCTATTGATCTATTGAAATCACGGATCCTGTGCTAATGATCTTATAGTTGTACACTTGTCAAAACTATGAAGAGGAAATAAGTCTTGTACCGCTTTAAATATGAATTCAGATAATCTATACTTACTAACTTCATCATGTGAGTGCTTGGAAATATCCAGTCTGATGAATCTACAGCATATCAGCAAGTCAAATGGCATTAAAAATACTCTGTCTAGGGATCTAGACCTCTTCTGCAAAATCAACAGCACAGTTTGGGAGGAGAGGTAATCTTGCAGAGGATACTGCTTCTCTGGGACAGACTCCCCATTCACATAAAATAAAGCTCATCCTGATTTTCATTGCAACTTGGATCTATGGATGCGAACCAAAAAATTTACCCTAGGACTGCCCTCGTACTACTAATGTACAGAGACAGCTCCTAAATGCTTTATGCCATTCATGGGGTCCCTTTAAGTTATACATGGTGTGATCCCAGTTATTAACATCAGGGGTAGTATATAATTATCAACCAGAGGATAGGCAAGACCAATCATTAACCAAATGAGATTGGTTAATTTGAGCAAAAAAAAAAGGGAAACTGGGTAAGTTTAAAATAGCCTAGTCCTTTCCTATGAATCTAAGAACCTATGACTAAGAATGCAAAGCATTTGGAAGGAAGTTTCATATTTATATAGAAATACACAAACATATATACTGACATGAACTATGCTGTTCTTTTAGATTTATCTTTATTCCATATTTAGCGCTTTATAAGTTTCCTTACTTTGTAGATACACTGCTACTGATTCACTTTGAACTCAATATAATAATTATTTAAGACAATGTATTATCTAGTTATATTTTATTTGCCTTTCTGTAGGTTTAGAAATGTTGCCTTAGCCCTTCTGTTTTGAAAAAATCCTATAATTAAGCCCATAATGCATTTGCATGCTGGCACTCTTTTAGTGCAGACATATATTACATTGTATTTTGAGATGATTAGGTCAGAACATTAAGAAAAAAAAATTCTTGAAATTTTAAAATCATTTTTTTTCACAGTGGCAATTTAGTATTCTAACAATTTCATTACAGATGAGCTTAACAAAGTATTATTTTCATGATATTTTATAAAACTGGTCATCGCTAATGCTTAATCTTCCAAAAATCATCAAGCCGACATGGATATTCAGCGCAAATTAATTTTCCTGGAAACTGAAATGCTCTGGGGGGATTAATTTATTATTTTAATTTGATTAATAATAATAATAATAATAATAATAATAATAATAATTATAAGAGCATTACAATAAATTTTAAGGCCACTCTTTTAGATCAGTCAAATGATTAAGTTACTGAATAAGAGAGAAACGAGAAGCCATTTTTGTAGTAATATTATCTCCTTATTGTAATGACAGCCTCTAAGCCTTCAGTGTACATATTTCCAGGGTTAAGGTTTTTTAGACAGTTTTTTATTGCCTTACAGACTCATTAGAGGATCATACACATTGCATGAAATTCAGCCAGAGTATAAGGTTTTGCATTCTTTCCTGTGTCATTATGACACTTTCTGTCATATGCTTCTCTCAGATCATGCGCCGTTAGTGGCATACACATGGAACTACACTTTTTTGTTTGCTTAAGTCTAAAAACAGTTATGATAAACAAAGGACTGATGTGCCTCAAACCATTTTTACAGAACAGATGTATAATTATCACAGCTTGTTTTACACCCAGTGATGAGTGCTTCAGTGTCTTTTGGATGACACAGAATGTAGATACTAGGGACTACTCACAGAGCCAAAGGTGGTTAACAAGGTTCTCTCTCTGGTTGTTATGAAGATTGTATTGCCCATACTGGCATTCATGGGGTCTATGAGGGACCTCCAGGCTGGTGCACAGACCAGTGGAATGACTGGTGATGGAACCATAAACCATCCAAGTGCAAAGAGTGCTCTCTAGTCTGGTGGCAAGGCCTAGAACAATGAATAAGCAGTTGTGGTCAGCAGTAGTGCAGTGGTGCTTTATGTCAATACTATTTTAGCAATACCCATACCTACACTGACTTCTAAAAGGGGTCCAACACCTGAGGCAAGTGAATAAGGTGATTTTACCCCTCCTGCAAAGATGTTCTGCTTGGAAGATCATACAGATTGTAGACAGTCAGTTGTGTGAACCCACTCTTTGCACACTTGGCCATAGCTCACAGCCTTCTTTGGAGATTACAACAGGAGTCATTTCCCTTCCTCTAAGCTACAGCAAACTAAGAGCTGGTTATAACAAGGTTGGGAGGGTTCAAGGGCACAGCCTTCTGCGTGGAAGAGTTTGTAAGTAATGAAACATTCCAGTGCTCTGTTAAACGTTAGCAGAAAGCAATGGTTGTGTAGATAAATTTGTTGTCAGCAACAAAGGGAAGTTAAGGTAGAACAAGACATAATGGCTACATTGGCACTAACCAATGCTGAATAAAATATAGAGGGGTGACAGCAATGTGTACATTGAGAAATGAAAAAATAAGAATGGCAAATGTTTACACAGATTATGTGTTACAAGGGTATACATGGGATGGTGGAAGCACACAGTTAACTACAGACACCAAATGAAAACAGAAATAGTGAAGACATAGGTTTATGGGAGAAAAATGAGGTGGACAAAAGGAGGTGTCATAACTGGAAAACACTGCTTTTTGATAATACTGAAAGAGGGTGCTGTAAGAAATGTAATAATATGTTTCCATCCAAATGGTTGCAGAGAGTCACCTCCTTCTGATCATGGAAAACCTTCACTCATGATATCAACTTCACCATTCTTTGAAGACAAGACTGACTGATAATAAGATAATGCCACATTAAGTACTATAAAAGTGAAAATACATTCATATTATATAGCACATATAAATAAAATGAGTGTAGGCAACTTATCTTGCTTAATGACCTCTGTAGCCACAATTTCTGAACCCCCACAGAATTATTTTTGCCATATCAATAAAGGGGAATATGAAACTAGATGTAGCCCATCACATAAACCTGTCATCCTTAAAAAATCCAACAATACTTAGAAGGAAATCATGTATTTGACTCAACAAAATGTTGACAGTATGGAGTTCAGCATCTAACAAGCGCCAAAGATGCATAAGACTGTAAATGGTATAAGTACAAGATTTTTCCACTGTAAATAAAAAACAGAGTTAGGCAAGAGCTATAGGGAGGTGCAGTTTATTAATCTGTTTGCATCCATGTTGTAAGTTGATGCCCATGAATTGTAATATACACAGATGCTCCAATGGTCCTTCAAGGCATGGATTTGTTTGGTCACTTCAAGCCATTCCACTCCCCTGTTCTACATGTTGTGACCTCTTTAAGGGCTTATTTTGGAATTCTAGACCAAAGATATTAAGCAATTTGTGTCTGTCAAAATATATCTCTGCAAGTTAATCTACTACTGAAACTAACTCACTTCCTGTCTAGGTATTAACATTAGCAGACCATTTTTTTACCTTTTGCTCCCAATATCCATTTAGAATTAGTGGTAACAATCAAACCCACCATCTTCTGTCAATTTATCTTCCTTTTTAACATTATTTTTGTTATAGAAACTAAGATAATCTATTATGTAATCTGACTTGAAACATGTAGAGACAAATATTAACTGCTAAGCATTTACATTTTTCCTGGGTCTGCAGTACACTGGGAGGGAGCTGTAACTGTGTCCCAGGTGACCAGGGCTCAATTAGCTGCCCGGGTCCGCAGGAACCAGGCTGCGAGAGGGAGGAGTCAAGAGGCATATCTTGTTTAACTCTCTAGTGAGTACACAGAATCAGTATGATTTCCCTGGCAGAGACGAGGGACACTACCACTCATGTTTCAGAGGGAGGAGCAGGGCTTCTCAGAAGGTACACCCTTTGCAGAAGTAAGGGAACAACCTCTGCAGTCAACCTAGTGCATGCCCATTCTTAAGTGTGTATGTAGAGAGATAGGACCATAACTATGGAAAAATAACCTTAAACCATCCCAATGGCTGTTCAAATACCTGTCCCTCACAGGTGATCCTCACCATAGTGAAAGGGAACAAATGGGCCAATTGGTAGATAGCATCTGATGATTGACAGGGAGGGGAAAAAAGTAAAAAAATATATAACTATTTGCATTCTACTTTTCATATACAGATATGAAAATTAGCAGTACACTAGATTGCTCTTGTTTGCTCAGAATGCTAACTCATTTTACCATTGTGAGTTATAAATGAGTGCCAGTCTTATCATTTTAATAATGCTTTCAAGTATATGCAAGCAGTTAGGTACCAAGCAAAGACATTGTGAGGCAAAAGCTTAGAGTCATCCAAAAGGGCTCAATATGGCACAGCTGTCATGCTTCATCTTGCCCATCCACCATCTTCATCCTTCCACCTAGAGGCTGACCATCTTATATGCTCTCCAAGAATCAGTCAAGACACAGTTCTGATGTATAAAGCACCTAGAGATTATCATTTCTTCACAATCAAGCACAGTCTGTACATTTTTAAAGAAGTCTGGAGATACTGTAGTGCTGCAGTCTATAAATGAAGGCATAGCACTTGTAGCTGCTTCTTTACCTTTTGCCACTACAACTGACTGCCTAGTATTTATTTATATAAATAAAAATAGCTCAATTTAAATCTGTCATAGTGAATGTACAGGCTGAGTACAAGAACACAGTAGTATTTATACCCCTAAGTTTAGAAAACCATAAGATGATGTTGGGCCAGTACCTATTAGTCTTTTTATATCCACAAGCTGAAAATACCTTATGGAAAAGGCAAGTGCAGTTATTCCATTTTTATCAAGCTGTTGCAACCTTACAAGTAGTAAATTTAAAGACTGGGGCTATGAAGACAGAGCCCCTGCACCAAGGGTCAAACGGCACAACTCCCCTGCAAAAATGCTTTTTGCTCTATTCTGTAGATTTTTGGGAGGTCAAATTAGGTGATAGAACCATGTAAGCAGTATACTTAGCATCAAAAAGATTGTTGTTGGGAATTGAAAATAGATCTTTTTTTTAAACATGCTTGTATGTTGTGTGTATAAGTTGAGTGTGGTTATCTAATAACGGTGATTTATTTATTATCTGATTCAGTTTCAAGTTTGGGGTCCAGATGAAGTTTTCTCATTCAAAGTAAAGGCAGAAGTCATGTTTGCGATGGAGAAGCTGTTTAGAATCTGACCATTAATTTATGTGGGATAATGTTACCGTGTGAGAAAACATTTTTTTAACCTTTGCATAGAATGGAGTAGATGCACATGCAATGAGTGATATGGCTGCTTGGTTTTCCTTGTCCATTTTGTAACTATTGCTGATATTTTTGAATATGATATCACTATACTGTGTATGTATATATATATATATATATATATATATATATATATATATATATATACATATATACATATATATATATATATATATATGTATGTGTGTGTGTGTGTGTGTGTATGTATGCATGCATGTATATATGTATATATGTATATATGTTACTGACTTTGTTAAATCCCTAGTTTGCTATAGCGTTTACCAAATGGAAGGTTATATGCATCAGACAGAATGATTTTGGAGCAGCACCACTGTTTGACAGCTTTTCCTTATTATAGAGAAGCCTGCTTCTGTTTTTCTATTAAAGCAGTTTCTTAAATATGTTTGAAATAATTGTCAGTCTCGCTTATGCATTCTGTCTCTTCCTCTTAACTGCAGCTAAATTATAATGAATGAAGAGCCTGTCCCCTTATCCCTCATATTTACATTAACTGCAGCTAAATTATAATGAATGAAGAGCCTGTCCCCTTATCCCTCATATTTACATTAACTGCAGCTAAATTATAATGAATGAAGAGCCTGTCCCCTTATCCCTCATATTTACATTGGGGTTAGCTGCATATTTTTTTCCTGCTATTATTCCCTCCTGTTTTGGAGCTGCTTTTTTTTCATATGCCAGCCAGTTGGCATGTGAATGAGTATGCATACTTTATGTAGAACTGTTCTGACTGTCAGTTCCTTATAGTTATTTCTGTGTATTTATTCTTCAATGCTCATACAGAGGATGCCTTTAATTTTCAAGTTGTGTAGCAATGATAGAGGACTTTACTAATCCATTTGTGGTGGTGGCATACACATTCTCTACTTCTTCAAGTTGTGTAGTAATGGTAGAGGACTTTACTAATCCATTTGTGGCGATGCATACACATTCTCTACTTCTTCAAGTTGTGTAGTAATGGTAGAGGACTTTACTAATCCATATGTGGTGGTGGCATACACATTCTCTCCTTCTTCAAGTTGTGTAGTAATGGTAGAGGACTTTACTAATCCATTTGTGGCGATGCATACACATTCTCTCCTTCTTCAAGTTGGGTAGTAATGGTAGAGGACTTTACTAATCCATTTGTGGCGATGCATACACATTCTCTACTTCTTCAAGTTGTGCAGTAATGGTAGAGGACTTTACTAATCCATATGTGGTGGTGGCATACACATTCTCTCCTTCTTCAAGTTGTGTAGTAATGGTAGAGGACTTTACTAATCCATTTGTGGCGATGCATACACATTCTCTCCTTCTTCACGTTGGGTAGTAATGGTAGAGGACTTTACTAATCCATTTGTGGTGGTGGCATACACATTCTCTCCTTCTTCAAGTTGTATAGTAACGGTAGAGGACTTTACTAATCCATTTGTTGCGATGCATACACATTCTCTCCTTCTTCAAGTTGTGTAGTAATGGTAGAGGACTTTACTAATCAATTTGTGGCGATGCATAACATTCTCTCCTTCTTCAAGTTGTGTAGTAATGGTAGAGGACTTTACGAATCCATTTTTGGTGGTGGCATACACATTCTCTCCTTCTTCAAATTGTGTAGTAACGGTAGAGGACTTTACTAATCCATTTGTGGTGGTGGCATACACATCCTCTCCTTCTTCAAGTTGTGTAGTAATGGTAGAGGACTTTACTAATCAATTTGTGGCGATGCATAACATTCTCTCCTTCTTCAAGTTGTGTAGTAATGGTAGAGGACTTTACGAATCCATTTTTGGTGGTGGCATACACATTCTCTCCTTCTTCAAGTTGTGTAGTAATGGTAGAGGACTTTACAAATCCATTTTTGGTGGTGGCATACACATTCTCTCCTTCTTCAAGTTGTGTAGTAATGGTAGAGGACTTTACGAATCCATTTTTGGTGGTGGCATACACATTCTCTCCTTCTTCAAGTTGTGTAGTAACGGTAGAGGACTTTACTAATCCATTTGTGGCGATGCATACACATTCTCTCTTTCTTCAATAAAGCATTTTGAGAACATTCTTGAGTTAACTTACTAATCCTGTTCAGAGTAAAACATAATTATTTTGGTGACTTTTATTATGAAATGATTGGGGTCTAGCTAGGATCTGCTCTATAGATCTTCGACTTTCCATAACTACACAGAAATTATAAAGTTACCGAAAAGATCTAATCCTGTCCCAGACAATGAAACCTTACTAGATCCTATTTACCTTGAATACCATGTACTTGCTAATTTACCCAGTAACTACCCCCCTGTTTCATTTCACTTGCAATTCAAAACAGCCCAAAACAAACCAATTGATGTTAAGAATAGATTGGTCTCATATGAAAGAAAATATGTTACTTGGAAACTTGAGTCACTGAATTGGAATTTGGTTATAATAAAAATTGTGGTTGCTACTGTAGAAACTGTTACTGATATACTCAGATGTGTACAGATTTAGTTATTAGTGTCAAGAATCAGGAGGCTGAGTGTGGATAAATATCTTTGGCTTTAAGCAAGGGAGCCCGCAGGATTTTTTGCAGGGGGGTGCAAACCTAAAGCCCTGCCCACACAGCCCCACCCCCTCTGCCCACACAGCCATACCCCCTCTGCCCACACAGCCCCATCCCCTCCATGCACACAGCCCCCCCCCCCCATGCAGCCATTCCAGTGTCCCATTACTTGGCTATTTCTCCCCATTTGTCATAGACACTGTTCAAATCTCTCAGTGTGCATACTGTTTTATGCTTTACTTCTACAATGATTCCAGATATTTGGATTTTATTTATAACTTTTATTTCAAATTTTATAGCACAAACACTGATAGACATTTACTAAACCTAAACAAAGCAATAGTCTTACAATGAAAACAGACTTAGCATTAAAACTTTACCTTTGAAACGACATTCACTGAAACAGCATTGAAACTCACATTCAAAGAAAATGCATCTGGCCAGTGGCAGGTTAAGTTTACCTTTGGGATGTTTTCAAATCAAGCTCCTTGCACACATTTTTAGAACCATGCAAAAGTTCTTTGATTCGCCTTCCTGACTATTAATTATACTATATAATAATTGAATTATATCCCTTGTATAATACAGCACCACTTGTTAGAGTGTGTTTTAAATTTATAGTTCTGAACATTTTTCCTTTAAGCAATGAAAAAATCATATGAACCAATAATGACAACCTGCCCAATTCAAAACATTTCAACCATAAAGGGCCACTCAAACTTCTGTCATACAATCCACCAATATCAATCAATTTGCAAGATCTCTGCATAAGTAAACGTCATCTGAATAATTCCACATTAAAGAGATCTGAAACCAGTGAAGAGGTTGTTGCTAGAAAACTTTATATTTCAGTGTTTCATTTACAAATTCAGTGCCTGTTGCCCTTGAAGAATACATTGCCTGTGCTACATTAAAATAAATGTTAAGTTGGTATATTGCAATAGGGAATGGGTGACAAACTGAAAAACAGGTTCATAGTTATTAGGTGTCTCATCCAAAGGAGGACATACTAAGAACTGCAGTACCATACCCCCCTTAAAATACAAATGTACATGCTGTATGAATAGAACCTACAGCCCTTTGCATCAAAATGCAAGTATGCTACCTGCTGTGCTAACACTGCTTTAAAATTCTGTACCACAATAATGATACCATTTGCTAAACAACACAGTTGCACATTTTAAGCAGACTTAGCATGAGCAGCAGTAACGTTTGCTTCCCTTGAAGCTCACAATTCCTTGAAAATGCAC
Organism: Protopterus annectens; assembly: GCF_019279795.1. Classification (NCBI taxonomy): domain Eukaryota; kingdom Metazoa; phylum Chordata; order Ceratodontiformes; family Protopteridae; genus Protopterus; species Protopterus annectens. Next base: position 479,405,543 of record NC_056746.1, read on the forward strand.
TTGAAAATAAATTCCACCTGTTAAATCTAATTAGGGCATTTCTCTCTCTCTGACTCTGTCACACACACACACACGCACACACACACACACACACACACACACACACACACACACACACACACACACACACACACACACACACACACACACCTCAACTTCTTAGTGCAAGAAATACATATAGATTTTTTCAAAGTTACAACAACTGTAAACTCTGTGTGATCATGGTGTTTGTTTGTTTTTGACAGAAAGGTATAAAGGAACTCATGGCTATGTATATAGTTGAATCTCTCTGTACTGATGTACTTCCTACCATGATGCTGCTTTAATAAATAGTGTGTTTGCATTCAGAAACTTACAGTTTTTATACTGAATTTTATAGCCACATGAATTAGAAAATAACCAATTTCCTTTTCAGAGCCTAAGCTAAAAAGTCCACTCCTTAAAAGCACTGCTTCCCCTGGAAAACATCTATATATGCATCATCACAGAGACCTAGTTCAAGACCGATGACAGCACTTCTTTAATGCAAGATTTCAATACCTGCCACAAGTTCAGGCCTACCACCTTAGATGAAAGGTTGATGGTGTCTACATATTCTTAAAGAACAATTCATCTCCAGACTTACTAGGTGAGATAATGACGTGGAATTCCTCTACATCCAACTTAGCATTAACAAAACTCCTTACTGTGTCATACCTAACTATAAGTCCCCTCTATGTACCCCATCAGTTCAGTCCATATCTCCTACCTAATATGGTGTCCCTATGCATTAAGCCAACACCATTATTCTAGGTGACTTCAATCATGTTTTCTTCCAAAATTGCCATTTTGAGGAGGGATTATTAGGGGAGAGCAACATTTTGAGCCAAAATTGGGGACAATGGAGAGGTTTGGATATTCCTAATTCTACAAAGCGATTTGCACATACCTCTCAACCTCTTAATGCAGGAAATCTGGACAAGGCCAAATATATTGGGGGAACATACAAACACTACTAAAAATTGCTCTTGTATAAACTTAAGACAAGTGATAGAATAACAGGTCTTGCATTAGCATGCATTTTTCTGAAGGTTATGACGTCTGAAACTCAATGTCTGTCATTTACTGACTTCATTCCTAAATGATTTGCTAGAAAACCACAAATTGTATGAGAAAAAATCAAAAATAAGAAGCAAATATCTATTCATTCTGCAAAAATATGGACAACTGAGAGGTATAGTTCAACCAGGGCTGTCTGAGTTTGCTACCCCCCCCCCCCACAAAATCATGGTCAAATGGAGCCTCCCCCCTGCAGCCATTCCAATGTCCCATTCCTTGATTATTTTGCCCCATTTACCATAAACACTAATGTGCATACTGCTTTACTTCTGCAATGATTTAGATTTCATTTGAAAGTTTTATTTTGAATTTTACAGCACAAACCCTAATAGATATATGTTAAACAAAGCAATGCAGTCTCACAATGAAAATAGACTTAGAATTAAAACTTCTCTGCCCTTGAAACTCACATGCATTGGAACAGCATTGAAACCCACATTCAAAGAAAATACATTTTGCCAGTGGCAGATAAAGATTAACTCTGGGCTGTTTTCAAAATCATAGGCCCCTTGAACATGAAACATACACATGCTCTTTGATACACCTTCCTGACTGTATTACATTATATTCCTTGTACAATATAGTACAGTTGTTAGAGGGCATTTTAAATTTATTGTTTTGAACATTTTTCCAGTAAACAATGAAACAAAATGCATACACCAATGACAAAACTGCCCAATTCAGAACATTTCCATCATAAAAAGTCTACTCAACCTTCTATAGTCCACCAGTATCAGTAAATATGCACAATCTCTGAAGTAGTAAAATCCACATTAAAGAAATCTGTAACTAATAAAGAGGTTGCTGCTAGCAAACAACTTTATATATCATTGTTTCACCTACAATAAAGTGCCTGTTGCCCTTGAAGAATACATTGCCTATGTTGCATGCATTAAAAAATGATAAGCTAGTAATACCGCAATAGGGAATGGATAGCAAACTGATAACAAGTTCATAGTTACTAGGTATATTTGCCAAAAAGGACTGCAGCATCCACCCCCTTTACAACACAGTACAGTATCGGCAATGCATCTACCTACTGTGGGAGTAGAACCCACAGCCTTCAGCATCAAAAGCAAGTACACTACCTGTTGTGCTATTAACAATGCAAGCAGACTAAGCATAAGCAGCACTAAACTTTTGTTCCCCTGCAGCTCCCAGCTCCTTGTAAAATCTACTCGACACTCAGCTGTATCTCTGAACCTTGTAGCACAAGAAATCTGGAAAAAGCCAAAATTTATTGGGGGGGGGGGGCAAAAGGCCAAAAACCAGGGACACATTTTAAACATTGCTTGTATAATGTTGGAAAGTTGCTAAAATAAAATGCTGCGTTACTACTATACATTTCACTGCCACATCTTGAACCCAGGGGACCCTATGCAAAACAGTCAGTGCAACATACCACTATGCCAAATCAGCTGTTTTGTGAAAGAGGAAGGCAGAAACTTAAATGGCTGCCATTTAGTGAATTCAGTTCTCACCATAGCACAGCTGTCAACCTCTTAGCACAAAACACCTGAACAAAGCCAATAATGGGTGAATACAGCCCCCAAACATTCAGTGAATTCAGGTCTCACCATAGCTCTCAACCTCTTAGCAAAAAACACACGGACAAAGCCAGTAATGGGGGAATATAGCCCCCAAACATATTCAGTTCTTACCATAGCTCTCAACCTTAGCACAAAACCTGGATGAAGCCAATAATGGGGGAATACAGTCCCAAAAATAGGGACAAATTTCAAATATCTATCTTATACACTTAAAAATTTGCTAGAATAAAAGCTTTTGTGTTGCCATGCATTTTCTGAAGAATATGAAGTCTGATATTCAAATGCGTGTCATTTTTAACATTTGTTAACCAGGAAAGTCTGACTTGGAACAAAAGCTAATTTTTAGCAGAGGCCCAGGGAGAAACACTCCAGACAGATGCAGGTCTTTGTAAGATGGGAGGAAACAAAAACAGGGAGGGCATACAAACTCCACACAGAAGGTAAGGCACCCCAGCCAAGAATCAAACCAGAAAACATGTAGCTGTCAGGCAACAATGCTACCGCTGCATCAATGCACTACTGGCTTTGCAAGGATACAATAATACAGAAACCACAGAGTTTATGAGGAACAGAACAAGTATGAGGGAAAAATCTGCAACGTTTTTACAAATGGTGGTGGGTAGGGAATTCAGGCTCTTGCCACCTGGGCCCAACGTACAGGGTTCAAGCCTTATTCTCTACCCACCACCATGTAGCACCTGGGGCATTTCACACGCACATACCTTACTCACTCTGACAAGCATCCTGTCTGTTATCTTCAGTGAAGTCCTCCTCGCAGGTAAAGTAAACCCATTGCAAACCTGAAACTGTCTGTTTCAGTTCCTGCTCGCAAACCTGACAATATGTGCACTGTGGGATGATGTCAGCATCTGCGCCTGGACTTGAAGGGTGTTCTTAAAGAAGAACGCCCTAAAAACAAAAAACATTTTTTTAAATTTTAAATTAAAAGATTAACTAGTCAGCCGATTCCAGGGGGGTGCAAGTGCACCCCCTTGCACCTGCCTGCGGGTGCCCTTGGCTTTAAGTGTAATAGAAATACAGCTGAATGACAGGGACAAAGCCTGGAGAAAGAAGAAACATTTTCATGACCATCTACATCATGAGATCATTTTCATGCTTAGGAGGTTATATAAAATACCAAACAAAGTGTAAACATCTACCTGTCTCAGAATTAAACATGTCATCCTGGGCAGTCAGTCATCCAAGGTTATTTTGGAACGCTATCTAGGAACATGAAATTAAACACAGATTGGGCTAATCTCTACTGCTATATATGCTAGTATATTCGCTGTTAAATCCCCAGGTGGGTCAGTCTTTTATTTTCTCCACATTTTAGAGGCATTTAGCCCATTGGATGTCACAAGTAACTTCCTAAGCCAGGCATGGTGGAGTGCCATCCTTATCTCAACACATGTTCTATTTTAACTATGTCTAAGTTAAAACTGTTTATAAACTTCTTATAGAAGTTCAGTTTAATAATGGGAAATCCTGTCTTTTATTTACATCCATTCTTCCTGAAAATAACCACTCTATACTTTTCTAAACCATAAGGTTATAAGATTAAATTTTCAGTTGCCTCCGTGATTGTTCCTTTACCCATCATGCATGCTATGATTTTCTCACTACCTAAAATAGCACTTCCCTCTGATGCTAATATTTCCCATTCCATCTACAGTTTAGTGCTACTAACAAGTTTAATGGAGATTATTTAGTTACAGCTCTCAGAGCTATCCAGCCATCCATTTTCTAACAACTCCCTTTATCCTTTACAGATACATGGATATGGCAGAGCCTGTTCCAGCAGGTAATCATTGCAAGGCTTTGAAGCTCATTCTGGACAGGGTGCTGGCCTATCTTAGAACATACATGTTAACTAACTGACTACACACACACATGTATAGACATACAGGCAATAATCAATCTACTGAATGTCTTTTGGAGGTGGGATGAAACTCAGTTACTGAGAGAAAACTCCTATGGATGCCGGGAGGACATGAAGACCCCGCACAGAAGGCATCTCAGCTGAGAATCAAATTGGACAATCTTTTACTGTGAGGTGATAACTTTACTCAATGTGGCACTGTACCAGTCATATTATTAAATATGACATTCCAACTCAGATACAACATAGGTTATGGAAAGGGGATATAGCACTCAACTGCCGTTTACAGCATAAGTTATTCTGTCCACACTAATATGAACAAGGAGTTTTTCAAAGCAGCCATCTTTGTTGTTATGATTTTTTTTTTTTAGATGAGTAGATCATTCTTTCTTTCTTCTAAAACTAGAACATTTCCATTTCAGTTAAGGCTATTGCAGATAGTTTCAGAGATTTCTTGAAGACCAGATTTTACAGATTGTGTTTTCGGCTACATGCTTTGATCTGGGCTTATTTAGTGTAGATGTGACCCAGGAATCAGTTGTGGCTCTCACTGCATTCTCTTTACTTACAGACAACATTGTAATTGATTTATCTGGAATGTAAATTACACTGTTTGCTGGGATCCTTGTCCTTACAGAAGGGAGATACATTACCTGAGCTATTTCAGGGATGGTCTCCAGAATTACTTTAATAATACTCATGTTTTTAACTTCAAAATAATAAACTAATGCTTAGCTCAACCAAGGTGTCATCCATTTTATATAGAAGAGATCAAAATATATGTGCGTCATTTGTCTTTTGTTGTAAAGTTTATTCCAATGACCCTATTAGACAAGTTTCTATGTACAAATTATCTTGAGATATACCTGTCCTCTAGTCTATCATTTATGCATCATGTGGAGTTGATAGTTGACAAGGTGCTAAAATAGTTAAAAGTCAAGAATAAACTCTCTAGTTTTGTAAGTCTTAAGGCAAGAAGGGTAAATATTCAAACATCCACGTTATAGCTTTGTCTTCCAGTAATAACCAGTACTGGAAAATTAGCATGCTGCAAGCTGCTGTGAATATAAATTTTTATTTTATTGCAAATTTTATTATTTATTTTGATTGTACAGGACCTCACTGCCTGACCATGCAGGAGGTAAGTGGCTACAGGTAACAACTATAGCCACCATATTGCTAAGTTCCTCAACTTTCAAATTACTACATTTAAAATAATCCTCCTTAGGCTCTTAAATTGAAAATGACCATGTACTATTGTAGAATGAGCTCTAGTCAACAAGGGCCTCTGTCCTTGAAGCATTTGTCCTTTAACCTACCTGTAGGTGAGAAGGCCTTTAGTAAGATAGTCCCTGAATGTTAAAATATCTTCCTGCATATATTCAAATGAATAGAACTTAGTAGAATGTAAGTATAAACTGATGAATTTTCTTGCTGCTATTTACAAATGTTAGAAGTGTAAAGATAATTGGTGACAATGCTCGCTATTTAGTTACAACTGATTTTTTTTCTAGTCTGTGTCAAATGATGTTTTCAGCCACTGTTAAAGTTACTATAAACAAAATTGATTGACTTATATGTGATATTAAGATCAATATTGATATTGTCAGTAGTTGTTTAATGTGCCATCGAACTTGTGATATTATTTGTATTCAATTGTTGTGCCTTCTGGTCCAGGATAGGCGTGAAAAGGGTCCTTCAGCCAACCAGCCCAGATACCTTGTTAATAAATAACAAATATAAAGATAAAATAAAGCAAAAGTTCTTGTGTTGTGCTCCCATAAAATGTACAGCCCTGTTCATAGACTTCCTCCATACTTTGTACCACATTTAACATGGGGAAGTAGGCTATGACATCTCGGCTGTGGAGCTGCTATACATGCAACATTTACCAAAAAAGTCACTCACTTTTCAGTGCATGATCAAAAAAGCACCAGGTGAAATGAATGGTGCAGTGAGCAGAGCTGAATACATCACTCATTTCAAAGCTTTACTAAGTGCCTGTGTGTTGAGGTACATAAAAGGTAATGGGATGAACAGAGTAAATAGTTATAGGGCATAGTGAAACTATGTACTTTACTGTGTGAAGATCAAATGACTATATGACAGTCTATGCATCATGTAAATTTACCAAACTGCTATTATTGAGAGGAAGTGGGCAGAGGAAGACAAGTACATGCTGACATGCCAGTGGGTTTGCTGAACAATGTTCATAGGAATGAGACCACAAAAGTTAAAACAGAAAGCAGAAGAACTTAAAAGTGTATTAATTAAAGAAGATGCTAGAAAAGGTTTAAGTTTTCACTTCAAAGTATGCAGGAACTTTGATAGAATAATTTGAATCCTAAAGGTTTACCGAAAGTAGATCGAAGGCTCCATTTTCAAAAACTGATGAAAAACATGAAAAAAACATATTTTTATATTTGATACAAGGCTTTTTAAACATTTTGAATGTGATGCCATCTGGAAGAGATTACTATATAATGGCAGTTAGAATAATTGTTACTCCATCATTAGAAAGGAAGTTTTTGTTCGTCACGTATTTGATCTTTTAAAGATTAAAATAATTTGTGAAGATGAAGAAACATTTTAAAAGAGGCGTACTTATAAATATGAAATGTGAATTTTGTTTTTTTTTTTCTTTTTATTCAAGAAAATTTTCTAGCTGGGCAACACTAGTGATTTGGAAAGTAATTTGCAAATAAATAGTATGGGATATTTAGCAATATATACTTATATGTTTTGTTTTATTATATGCTTTTAAAAAAATGATAAGGCACCATATGTACTGTACAGTAAGGGTGCATTTATCTATAAGGGAATCTGCCATGTATTATAGTACACATGGTGCTACCAAATATACCTGTACGAGAGGAAGGGTAAAGAGAGACTCAGTGCATTTCTTACTCGTCCCAAACATGCGTATCTGTGAGTATGTAAATGTGTGTGTGTGTGTGTATGTGTTTGTGAGACAACTACTATGCAGAAGTAAAAACTAGAATTCAGGCAATCTGTGGCTTACAGGTGCCATATAATATATTAAAATATACAAATTCTCATTTATTTCTCCTCAGGATTTTCTACTCAGTGACTAATTTCATTGTCTCATCATGTCAGAAATGCCCATTGGGCTGTAATGCACAAAGTTTAGCCCATGTTTTCTTGTAGGTGCATCCGTGTTCTACAGAATTCATTTGGCACATATAAGTGTGGCAAATGTAAGCAGTGCGATTTATTACTAACACAAATGTTTACATAAAGGTACTGGATCTAAACCTCTGGGCTAAGAACAGATGTAATTGTAATTCACAGGGAGTGGTCTATTTGGCATCCTGGGACACTTGCCCAGGGTTTTATGTTGTAAAAACTGTAAGGAAGTTGTCTAGAAGACTCCATATATGAACATTGTTTAGCTATAAAGAAAAAAAGGCACTAGTAATTCTTTAGCTAAACATTCCCTCATTGTTCAGATTTAAAAAAAAAATCAGTTCTTTGTATTAGATTCCATAAGCCTGGAAGAGTTTATTGGGAATTATAATGTCCTACTTGAATTTCGCAAATCTTGTTGGCAGATAAGCCTTCTGGCCTGAATGAGTCAGTTAACATTAAATGTTTTCTTTTAGCACAAAGGCTTTGAAGGTTACACACTATTATTTAAAGTAGTTATACTTTTTTATTACAGTATAACACTTTTATTTATGTTAGTATACTATACTATTTCAGCAAGCTTATTCATGAGTGGTTAGAATACAATTATATATAATTTGTATAGGTTTTTTAAATATATTGCAGCTTTAAAATGACCAGAAGATTAGAGTACCATTTCATTGGTTTAGGATAGTCATACGACTTATTGGGCACTGCTTTTAAACTTGATATGAATGATGGTTTTTAACTCTGAAGATGTTCTAGTGTAAAATAAAAAAAGGAAAGCAAAGAATTTGTCAGGGTACAGCTATGTATAAACAGTTTATCCCCTGAAAGCTCCCAAACCTGTATACATTTACCTTACAAAACTTATAACTGCAAAAGAAAAAAATATATACCTCTGATTGTCTACTGTAAGAAATGTTAATCACTAGCATGATGTCCTGCTGTGTGTATATATGCTATATGTATGTTTGTTAATCACCAGCATGTTGTCCTGATGTGTATATATGCCATATGTATGTATGTTCTACTTCTTTTTACTCTCATGTAATGTATTGTAATGTGGAGCTTTTCTCCCTAGGCCTCCACTGAAAATGGACCTGTGTCCAGTCAGACTTTCCCGGTAAACAAATATAAAATAAATAAATAAAAATTTCAGCATCTGGGGCTCTTTCTTTGCTGGCTTTTGTGGAATTGTTTGAGGTTCATTTGTGTTTTGAATGCTATGCCACTTTGGGTTGTTCTATAGTACTTCTTGAATTACTTCGGTGCTGTTATTCTCTCTGCTGGGTTACTCATTTCATTATGTAAATGCAAACCACCTGCCAGCATGACACAGACGTATTAATATTCTTTTATAGCACTGTTGCTCTGCTATGCATAAGTCATTTAGGACTTTTTTCTGTGCTTGTTTTTTTTGGTATGCTAGAATGACATACTATGTGTGATCATAGCCGGCCTTAGGCCAACTAAGCAGTCGCCTAGGGCACCTGATCTAACAAGGGCATTTTCCAGTATTTATTTGTTTATTGTTTTGTAGTAAAAAAATGATTTCTTTAAAATCTGCCTAATGAAAACAGGAAAAAACTGAGGAGTAAGACAACCTGTGAGAAAAATTAAGAAAAAAAGTAATCTGGAGGGTGTAGGTAGACCAAGAGTGGGGACACCAGGTGGTGTGTGTGTGTGTGTGTGGGGGGGGGGGGGGGCTATGGACTGCTTTTGCCAATGGCACCATTTGACCCAAGGCTGGCCCTGTGTGTGATATCTATGAATCCCTCTCCTTTTGCTAACTTTTTAACAGTGTACTTTTAAAAACATTCTGAGAAAAGCACATTGTTATAGTTTCTCATTATTCTATGACATAACAGTTTGCTCTTGTGCTTTATTCTGGAAGCAAGTTACTGTTTTACTATTTTATTTTACTTTTAAAAGTAATAAGAGTTCACAACAGGTAAAATAGTGATCACTTATTCATATTCTCTGATCCTGCTTATGTATTAACAGATCTAGGGAAGCACTTAACAAGTTTACCTTTTTCCTGATTTCAGAATATAAGTTTAACACTCTATGCACTACAAATAAATTATTTGTAAAGTTTATTGTACTTAACATACAATGTGCACAGATGAGCAAATTATTCCAAATGTTTTCTTTCTACCACTAATTCTTTAGAATATAACAGACAAACACATCTGTAGTTTTTTCCCTAAAAGTGATTGATCAGTCTACAGGTAGACAATGATTTATTAGTTTTACATCTGTTTTATTTCACTGTCTCCCAAACACTATATACCTTTCTAAGAATCTTATCCTGTTCCATTTTATGTCTTAATTTTACTTGAACATAGCTGTGTTTATTTGTTGATTTATTGCCTGATTATGCTGCATTCTGCTTAGTTTTTTAATAAAATCTGCTGCTGACTACAGAAAACATACTGTTTCTTCTCTACTGCATCATCAGAAGGCGGGACTGGATGACATGGAATCAGGAAGTAATTGGACAATTGCTCAGAATACACTAAACAGAAATGCCAGTTTATTAAACTTAATACATATAGGCCCAGTGAAGTAACTAAAGTAAAAACTACACATTTACAAGATGAGGGCATAATTATAATAAAATGAAATGGTTAAAAAAAAACTTTGTACTCTATCTTTAAGGCATAGTGTGCCAGTATCTGTATTTATTTGAGAAATATGTATTATTGTATTGCTTGGCATATTTCTTTTAGTTTGCAGACTGAAGATTATAGTAATATCCAAAAAAGTCATAGTTTTTCAGCATAAGAAATGAATTTTTATTGTAATTCATGTCTCTTGGGACTTTATTTATTTAGTTATTTTTAAACCAGTCGAATAAATGTGTATCCATTTTAATTATTTATTTTTATCTCTGGACTCATTATTTTCTATTTACTAAAGTGGCATTCTTTTCCTAAGCTCTTAGTTTTATCACTTAGCTTAACTTTATTTAATTACTTCTTGCTTTTATTTGTACTATGTGTATCTGTTTTGTAACTTGGCATTTTTAAAATGTCCCTTATATCTTGTGTTTTTTGTTACTTTACAATTTGTTCCAGTCCATCATTGTGAAACACTCTTCTGCTGTACTGCAGTTTTATTACCATGTTTATTGTAATTACCTCTTCTCATTTATTAAACCTGTTGTAGTCCACATAACAAAATGGTCACTTCCCAAAAATCCTGGGAGAAGGGCATGGTTTCCATTCATTTCAATATCACAAATGCACTAGTTGGTTCTTTGATTATCTGACTCAAGTTGAAATGTAGACATGTTCATGATGTGGAGGAAATGTCAGTTCCTTCCCCCCTTGATTTAATAAATGCATCTCTGGCAGTGGTGGCTGGTGACTTCAAATCAAAGTGGGGCTGCAGGAGACAGCTGAATGTGTGGGGTCAATGGGAAGGGGTGTGGCCATCTAGAAAGGGGAGGGGTTATGCTCAAAACCACAAAAAAATTAACTTTAATTAAATACGTTGCCCTGGGTGCCAAACCGTCATTATGAGAGTCCAATCAAGACAAAATGAAGTGTAGAAGAAAAAAAATATTTCAGTGCATTGGCTGCATAACAGCTTACTTAATATCTAGAATGTTAACAAAAAGATTGTGAGGCATGAAAAAATAAATTACTTTTTAAATGCATTACTGGAATGCCAGTCAAAATTAAGTATAAGAAAAACAAACAGCACTCAACTCAAACCACTTTTCCTTCCACTGCAGTTCTAATTAAAATTTATATTCAGCTTTATTAAAGTACCAAGTAACATGCTGAAAGTAGCAATCTCTGTGATACTCCCATTTGTAAAAATGCTTTTTATCCAAAAAAGACCTGCTGCCTGACAACAAATATCTACTTGTTTCATAGGGAAAACATGATCAAAGTAAAAAATGAAAAGCAAACAAGAAACAATCTCAAGATATATTGCTTAAAGGATTGCTTCACAGGTTATGGACCACACATGATAGATTGACATTCTGTTTAGTTTACAGGTAAAGCCTGCAAAGATGACTGCTAGTCTCCAACAAATGTAACGAGCTTCTTAAAATAATGTAATCCTGTCCTTTATTACAAATGCTGTCATATGCATTTCAATACCCAAGGCTTATACGTTATCTAGTTATGCAAGTATTCTCTGCAAGGCAACAACAGAAAGGCTTTCAATGTTGGCAGTTCTTTAACAGTATGCTTATTAAAGCTTACTTGCATCTTACAATCTCAGACAAGCTTACCTGATGGTCATTAAAGCATTGCTACTTAAACACAGAGCAACAGGCACTTTCTGAATAATAATAAGCATAAATCAACAGTATAAAAATATGACAGAGACCAGAACATTCTGCAAAATCAAGGACAGATGAACAGCCACTGTAGTACTTGTGTCTACCTTGGATGGGGGGATACTCTCCACATTTACACTGCATAACTGCTCCTTGCCTTGCTTGGACACATCCACAGTCACTACATGGGGGAATGGTGTGCAACAAGTATGTCACAATTTGAAATGTTTCTGGCTGACTGTGATGGCCCTGACACATTTGTCATACCTTTCAACCTCAGAGCAAGATATCTGGACAAAGCCATACATAGAAGTGGGACAAAGGCCCCAAAATAAGGACAATTTTTAAATATTCAGATTATGAACTTAGAAAGATAATGGAATAGTAGGTTTCCCATTAGTAAGAATTTTCTGAAGGGTATGAAATCTGAAATTCAAATGTCTGTCATTATTTTCTAACTTCAGTCTTTAAACATTTGCCACTAATTTGCCAAAAAAATGCAATTTTATGAAAAATGGACCAAAAATGTGATGCAAAAGTATAAAATAGCCACACAATAGAGCTGGGAACCTGTCAAAGAAGGGACACCTTTTTAATATTAGTACTGCTAACTTGAGCAGCTGACAAAATAAAAGAATCTACATGCATTTCTGAAATAAAAATAATCTATAAGTCTGATTATTACAGTTATTTATTAATTGTAAACCCTCCACGTTTTCTTCCAAAACTGCCATTTTGCGGAGCCATCATTAGTGGAAGCGCAACATTTTGAGCCAAAATTGGGGACAGTTGAGAGGTATGGATATGCCTAATTCTATAAAGCAATTTATTTGCACGTGCCTCTCAACCTGTTATTGCAGGAAATCTGGACAAGGCCAAATGTATTGGGGGAACATATAAACAGTACTAAAAATTGCTGTTGTATAAACTGAGACAGTTGATAGAATATAACAGGTCTTGCTTTAGCATGCATTTTTCTGAAGGTTGTGAAGTCTGAAACTCAGTGTCTGTCATTAATTAGTGACTTAATTCCTAAATGATTTGCCAGAAAACCACATATATTATGAGGAACAACCCAAAAATAATAAGCAAAAATCTATTCATTGTGTGAAAATCAGGACAGTCGAGAGATATGGTTCAGCCGGGGCTGTCTTTGAGTTTGCCCCCCTCACAAAATCATGGTCGAATGAAGCCTCCCCCTGGAGTCATTCCAATGAACTATTACTTGGCTATTTCACCCCATTTACCATAAACACTAATGTGCATACTGCTTTACTTCTACAATGATTTCGACTTCATTTGAAAGTTTTATTTTGCATTTTACAGCACAAACACTGACATCTGCTAAACAAAGCAATGCAGTCTCACAATGAAAACAGACTTAGCATTAAAACTTCCCTGCCCTTGAAACTCACATTCATTGAAACAGCATTGAAACCCACATTCAAAGAAAATATATTTTGCCAGTGGCAGATAAAGATCAACTTTGGGCTGTTTTCAAATTATAGGCCCCTTGCACACTAAACATACACATGCTTTTTGCTACACCTTCCTTATTGTATTAAATTATATTCATTGTACAGTACAGTACAGTTGTTAGATGGCGTTTTAAATTTATTGTTTTGAACATTTTTCCTGTAAACAATGAAACAAAATGCATGCACCAATAATGACAAAACTGCCCAATTCAGAACATTTTTCCAGTAAACAATGAAACAAAATGCATGCAACAATAATGACAAAACTGCTCAATTCAGAACATTTCCATCATAAAAGTCTACTCAAACTTCTACAGTCTACCAGTATCAGTAAATATGCACAATCTCTGAAGAAGTAAATGTCATCTAAATAGGCTATTACTAGGCTAACTGCCCTTGTGGGTCATTTTAAGCCTAGCCAACTACCCCATGTGAGACTCAAACCCTGCACCTTGTTTTTGCAAGGTAAACACCTTAACCATTATGCCAACCTCCCACCATAATTCCACATTAAAGAAATCTGTAACTAATGAAGAGATTGCTGCTAGCAAACAACTTTATATTTCATTGTTTCATCTACAAATAAAGTGCCTGTTGCCCTTGAGGAATAAATTGCCTGTGTTGCATTAAAAAAATGATAAGCTAGTAATATTGTAATAGGGAATGGACAGCAAACTGATAACTCGAAGCTCATAGTTACTAGGTATCTTTGCCAGAAAGGACTGCAGCATCCACCCCCTTTAGAACACAGTACAGTATCAGCAATGCATCTACCTACTGTGGGAGTAGAACCCACAGCCTTCTGCATCAAAAGCAAGTACACTACCTGGTGTGCTATTAACAACACAAGCCAACTCAGCATATGCAGCACTAAACTTTTGTTCCCCTGCAGCTCTCAGATCCTTGTAAAATCTACTCAACACTCAGCTGTATATCTGAACTTTGCAGCACAAGAAATCTGGAAAAAGCCAACATTTATTGGGGGGGGGGGACAAAAGCCCAACAAACAGGGACACATTTTAAACATTGCTTGTATAATGTTAGAAACTTGCTAGAATAAAGTGCCATGTTACCACCATACATTTCATTGCTAAGTATTGAACCCAGGACCCTGTGCAAAACAGTCAGAGCAACATACAACTATGCCAAATCAGCTGTTCTGTGAAAGAGAGGAAGACTGAAACTTAAATGGCTACCATTTAGTGAATTCAGTTCTTACCACAGCTCTCAACCTTAGCACAAAAAAACCTGAATGAAGCCAATAATGGGGGAATCCAGTCCAAAAAATAGGGACACATTTCAAATATCCATCTTATAAACTTAGAAAATTGCTAGAATAAAAGGTTTTGTGTTACCATGTTCTTTCTGAAGAAGGTGAAGTCTGAAATTCATATGCCCTTCACTTTTATTTATTTAACATTTGTTAACCAGGAAAGTCCGACTTGGAACAAAAGCCAATTTTCAGCACAGGCCCAGGGAGAAACACTCCAGACACATGTCTTTGTAAGATGAGAGGACATGCAGACTCCACACAGAAGGCACCCCAGCCAAGAATCAAACCAAAGAAGCTGTACCTGTCAGGCAACAGTGCTACCACAGACTGTGTAACAAAAATACAGAAATCACAGATTTTATGAGGAACGGAACAGAACAAAAATGAGGCAAAAATCAGGGAATTCAGGCCCTTGCCACCTGTATCTAAGGTAGAGGGTTTAAGTTTGGTATTCCTACCCCTCACCATGAGTTCTCTGTATCCACCAGTATATAGCAACTGGGGCAGATTACACACACACACACACACACACACACACACACACACACACACACACACACACACACACACACACACACACACACACACACACACACACACACACACACACACACACACACACACACACTCTGTGGATTTATGCTAATGTTTCTTGTTACTGAATTGCAGATGCTGTGTTTTTATTTGAACATCTGGATTTCCTTATTGTAATCACTTGTGTTTAGATTTTGGCTTGTGTCATGACTAAGAATGGTCCATTAAGGCCAGTGCATTCTCTAATTTAGCAAAATAATAAATAAATAATGACTTTAAGACAGTTTCTAAACTGGCATATAGGCTCAGAGATCGAAATTCATCAGGTTAGAAGAGATAAGTTGTCATAGCTTCAGCTTTTATCCTTATGGTCTTTTTGTCTATTAGAACATATACAGCTATGCAGCAACCTATTTTAAAATTTCTTACATGCACAGTAATGGGACTAAATATTAAACTAACTTACACCCTGAGAAACTAGCCACTAATGTATGATGTCGAATGCAGGCTGATGCTAGCCAGAACTCCATATGGTAAAAAATGAACAGCATGAAAGGAAATAGTTTGCCTCAGAAGACTAGGACAAGTAAGGCGGTGCTCACTCATTTTACCTTTTAATTGTTAGTGGGACCTGAGAGTGCTTGTAATACAGCTGGTGCTGTAAATAAACTGAAAGGGACATGCTTCAAGTTAAACTATTAGCACCTTTTCCTCCTATGAAAGTTCCTCTGTAATACTTCCTGACTCCTATTTCTCAGCCACTTGCTGTACCAACCAGTAAAGGTGAAAACCATCCCCTTATCATTTAACAAGCCAAAGGACTTACTGAAGCCTGGAACATCACATCAACAGACAGACTTGTATCTATGGTCTTCATTACTCAGTTGTAACGAATTTCCCAGAGTAAAAGCTTGGTGCCCATCGTTATCTATAAACTGTTTTTCCAAAAGCACTCTAACCTCTCTTTTTTTTTTATCTTTTCCATCACTATACCGACATCTGACATATCTGCCTGGTTTACATTTAACTTAAGCAAATCCTTTTACTAAACTTTTACATACAATATCACCATGAGAGCCCTGTTCCTGTTTTCTACTGTTATTACTACCCCCCTCCACACACACACACACACACACACACACGCACTCCTCACCTAGAATGGCTATGAGATCATCTAGAATGGCTGCAAGATTATCCGACATCGGGAAAATAAATCCAATCCAACCCTGCATCCATCCTCCTGG
Source organism: Protopterus annectens (assembly GCF_019279795.1). NCBI lineage: Eukaryota > Metazoa > Chordata > Ceratodontiformes > Protopteridae > Protopterus > Protopterus annectens. The sequence goes on from NC_056746.1 coordinate 479,422,052, forward strand.
ACAGAGCTCCTCACCCACGTAAACTAACAGTAAATCCACCAGTCATCGCGAGACAAACCTCACCTCTCTCCCATTTGGTTCCAGCCACGCAAGCTCTCCTGATTGGTCTAGCCTGCAGAAGGAGCAGTCCGGAGCTCTTCTGTTCTGTGTGGTCATCACCACTCAGACTTCTGGGCATTTTCAGGGCAGAGATGCCTTTTCTCTTATCCGGACTGCTTGACAAAGCAGTCTGGAGTTCTTCTGGGTTCCAACCAGTGCATGTGCGCATGCGTGGACTTCCGAGATTTGTAGTTAACTGTTTTTTTTACTTTTTTTTGTTTTGTTTTCTAGGTGGGTTTTCTTTTTGTTTTCTAGGTGGGAGGGCTGCAGTCATGCAGTCCTATAGCACAAGCCGCCCCTGATCTCTGGCCACTTTTCAGATGTGTGTCTATGGCATTTATAAATGAATTAGTCTTTGTATGGCTAAAATGTGCACACATTGAATCATAATCATTGAAGTTATGAATATGCATATATGCTTTAAATTACCATCTTGCATTTTAGGTACTTTCCATTATTAAACAATGTAGCAATTTGTAATAGGTTTGGTTTGCTGCAAAGAACTAATAATATGAGCTGCTGATGAGCTTCATCCTGTGGTCCTGGGTTTCATTCCCTCGGTCTGCATTTGCTTATCATATGATTCTAAGCAAGCCATATAAGCAAACAGTGCCCCTGGGTCACTCTTGAAAAGAAGCACTTGTCCCTGTTGGGTTTACTTAGTTAACAGATAAAAAATAACTATGTAAGTGTTCCATTGCATTTTTTTTTCACATGCATATTACATTTTGATACAAAAATTCTGCTGAATCACGTTCCATTTAAGCAAGTTAATTTCAACCTCGCTGGTATAATTCCTATATAAACATTGCTTAGTAAACATATTTCTGCCATCTTTATCTTAGTCCCATACTGCAGAGGGCAGCACATTCTTGCCAAGAGCCTTGCCCCAGGTGGTTATGCCCTTTCCAGGGAAAAGCTTATTTTTGGCCCTCCATATATGAAGTCAATACTCCTTCAGTTATTGCGGTGTGGGTCAATGATGGGGCATCATATGCAGAGTTAATGAGTGTGATTTGTAGGTGAAAGGGAAGATAAACCTTAGCTGAGCAGAGTGTACCTGTGGCATCCATGCTGAATGACACAACCTCTCAAACTGTCATAGCTACTGAAAAGATGGTAGCCTAATTTGTCACTGGAAGACACTCACAGCCTGTCTCAGAAAGTACATAGCGGCATGCAGAGACCCCAAAACTCCCCTCCAAGATGACTAAGTTGAAAACAGCTTAGTACCTCCCTCCCTGTCTGTGTCTTCTGTGCTGCTAATCAGACTGGGATTGTTTAGGTCATAGTCAGGCCTCCATCACTGTATTCTGTGGAGACACATCTTTATCTCTGACTAGTAGAGCCCCTTTTTGATAACCACACATCATTAGCTATTATTAGTGTACCCCCACTTCTTCCCTATTTCACTTCTAGTCTGAATCAGCATAAGGCATTGACAAGTGAGAGAAGTGAGTGTTAATCCTTGCATTTGATAATTTATTTCTGTGATATTTCTATGCCCAATAAATGTATAGCAGGACTGCTAAAGCATTTTGAATAATAATAACTATTTTAGCCTTTATGTCCTTCATACTTACATATATAAAATAATTAGCAGCATGAAACCAGATAGCACTGTTATGTTTTCTTCATTTGCTTATTGCTTTTTGTGAGTGGTGTAAGTGTTAATGAGGCCAAACAAATCTTAAGATCCAAGGACTGTGCAAAGCAATTTCTAATAATATAATATAGATAATATAAATAGTATATGAAATTAATTTTAATTAAAACGATGCATGACAAGAAACAAACTTTCCAAGGAATGCCACTTAAAAGCTAAACCAGTAAAAGTACTACTGCTTATGCTATTTCAAATGCAGGCCAAATTAAAGCTGACTAGACTTATGATGTTAAGATGATATAGTGCAATATAAAATGTAAGGGACAACAAGAAATGAATGATAAATATACCACATGATTTGATTTTTACAACTAACGCAGAGCTTCCATAAATACCTCACAGTTACTTAATATTCTTCCTCAGTTATTTCCTTCAGTAGTTCTAATCTCATTCAAACTATGTCATGTGATGGCTTCTATTATTTTATTTCAGCTACATGAGAAGTACCCTGACTTCACTGACTATACACTAAAGCAGATCCATTTCTTTCCATGGAAGCCTTATAGCATGATATATAAGTTACATGGCTCCGATGCAGGGGACCCAAGGTTCATTCTCTTTATTTTTGACTTATATTATTATTTTGTTTGTTGTCTGACACCTATTCTGTGCTGTTCAGGGCACCAGGGAGAAACTCTTCCAGCAATGAAGGGGCATAATGCATAACCTTAACTGATTTGTTTAACTTCCTTTTGCCTACTGGTTTCCTTTGTAAAAATAATACATGATAACTACCTTGATTTCAAAATGCCAAAGAAAATCAGTAGAAATCTTGATTTAAACTATTAATTTGAATGTAGGCAATACTAAATGTGGTCTTGTTTTTCATCAATGGATTGATGTAATAAGCATTTGCCTTGTATGAGGAATGTTCTACTTTAAAGTCACTGGCATGTACTGGAAAAGGTGCAGTCTGATGAGTTTGCAATTCAGTAGCAACATTTTAGAGACAAAGTTCTTTCAGTTTATGGGCTGCACCACTTCTGTTCCTGGTAACAGAGTACAAGAAGGTTTTACTCCTTCCATCATACCTTTTAACGGTCCAAATTTTCGCAGAATGTCCAGATTTTTGGCTCATATTTTTGGTCTGTTCCTCATAAAATTTGTAGTTTTCTGCCAAATCACTGGGATAATCCGATGATTGAATAATCTGAGGATTGAAGTCACTAATAATGATATATGTTTGAGTTTCAGATTTCAAATTATTCACAAAATGTATGTTGAAACAAAGCCTGTTACTCTAGCAACTTTTCAAGTTTATAAGAGCAATATTTAAAACATGTCTCTATTTTTGGGCCTTTGCCTCCCCATTTTGTCGGGCTTTGTCCTGATTTCTTGCACTAAGAAGTTGAGAGGTATGCCTTCCACACTTAACACCAAAGACATGCTCATGGCTATTTCAAGGATTGCATCCAGAATTACAACCATATCAGGGTTAATGGGAATGTATTTATCAGATATTACTTCTCATACGTAACAAACCCCTAGAGTTTAATTTCAGACTTGTTAGCCACTCATAAAAATGTGTTTAACCTTATCAAAATGGGACAGACCTGCATAAACAACATTGTAATAGGTCACACATAAGTGACTGTATTCATTAGCAATTTAATTTGGATTCAGTATTTACTACAAGTTCACAATTAATATTATAATATTATAAAACCACACAAACTTTCTTCAATGAAAAGCAATGATGCTTTTTCAGTGGTCTTCATTTAAGAGAGTTTTTGCTGTTTGCTTTATTGGACGTGCACTAATTGTGATTTCTTTTTTGTATTACAGCATTAGTGCTTATTCTACAATAATCAGAAATTTGTATCAGTGGAAAGTATGCTGTTATGGTGGCAAGATGCATTTATTTTATAAAAAAGCTTCATATTATAAGAAAAATACTGTTTGTGTGTGTGTGTGTGTGTGTGTGTGTGTGTGTGTGTGTGTGTGTGTGTGTGTGTGTGTGTGAGTGCGCACGCACATGCAACCACAGAGTCATATGAAAGGAAACATCATTATTTTGTGTTAACAGAGGTTATTTGTCAGTCTATTAACCTGTTGTGCTGTCCTGTTTTCTTAAAACATTACAAATTAGTATTTTTTTAAACTCAAGTCAGTAATGTACAACCTTATGACATGTAGACAAAAGCTGTATCTTAAAGTATATCTTTTATTATACTGCCAGTTTAATCTTTAGATTATGTTTAGTAGCTCTGATCAGCATTGTTGGAGTTGGTGCAGAAAAAGAACTATTTGGCTTATTATGAACACAATGACGATTTTCAAGTGCACATAACGCCTTTATTATGAGTATATTAACAGAGTGTAAAGAAAACAACACACAGTGAGGCAGAAAGCAACTATGTGTAATATAAATATATTTTATTCATTAGATATGCATGCATTTCTGAACATGAGTAGCAGAGAAAGCAAACTATTTTGGGCACCTGTGGGAAGTATTTACATCTTAAAGTTCTTCAGTAAATGAATTTTACCGTTTGTGGTTGCTCTTCTCGAGAAAGTTTAAACACAGATGTCTCTGCACAGATGAGAATACTATGGCTGCAGGAGTTCTTCTAGAGGCATAAATAGTTTTCTTTTAGTTTTTGCATTCGGTTGTCTGGATGGAGACAGGGTTTGACTTCATTGTATTGTGTAAGTGTTATATGGACTACCCTGGCACAGAACTGTGTCCAATGACTTGAACGCTACATCACAGGCAGTTAATGTCTTCACACAGCACATCTGTGTGTTGAGGAGTATTTACACCTAGGAATAGCTTAAAACACTAAAGAACAGTTGTGAAGATGTGTGTTGTTTGTATTTTATACAATACAACTGGCAGTTTTAATAATAACAGAAATAGTAAATGCAGTTCTTTAAGTATTTATCTATTTGCCTTGCTCTCTTTTTCTTTCTTCCATTGGACGTGTGTACAAAAATGTTTAAATTCAAATGAAAAGATCCCCTGATTTTAAAGCAACGTTACAATAACATTTTTTTAGAATGAGAAGTGTTATTTTATGTTATACTAACCAGGTGAAACTCGTTAGAAAAAATACTTATTTGAAATGCGGAACAGTAGGTTGTAGTTGCTTATACATTGTGATCAGAATTAAACAGCAAAGGCAGTCAAAGTATAAACATTTTTGTACTTGTCGGTATTTGTAAATCTAAGCTCCTGGTCATAGTAAGAGCTAATAAATACAACAAATATCAACTATTTTCTTCAGTGAAAAAATACTTAATTTTCTGCTTTTCTTTTTGAATTATTTCATTAACACCATTTAAGTGCAAACATTGTAATAGAAAAATAAGGAAACTGTTGATATTTACAACTGTAAGACAAGCCCATTTTTAATATTGTGGAATATGCTTTATAGTCAATTTAGTTTTGGAAACAGTGCAGTGGGTAATATATTTTGAAATATGTTTCAGATCATGTGAGAAACAAAAATGCTATAGTTCTGCACTGGATCCTGTTATGAAAGTTTCATATAAATGTGTCTTTAATGCTAATATGCCTCATTTAATCATTTATTATAGAATTATTTATCAGGCAATTAAATCCACACTTGCAGCTTATATATAGTATCATAAACAATAAATATATTTTCCACAATATGATTATTTATTTATTTATTTATTTAATTTTATTTTACATTTGTTGACCAGGATAGTCCGACTGGATACATGTTCATTTTCATCGGAGGCCCGGGGAGAAAAGCTCTGCAGGGGGTTACATATACAATCATTACAATATACATATAGATCAGGAGTCATCAAAACATTATACAAATATAGCACAGTACAGTCTACTTAAATTTATGCAAATATAACACATTTTATAGTCCAGTTAAAGTTATACAGACGAACAATCTTCAAAACTGGCATAACACAGATAATTTGATTAAATATGGGTTTTAAAACATGCAATATTTTAAAAGTAGCTGACAAAACATTAATGTGTTTTCAGGCAAAGGTTATATTCCAGTTTGTTTTTTTTTACAGATTTTCTACAAAATGCTTTGATCATTTTCATATCCCCAGGTTCATTAATATGAAAACAGGATCCTCAAACATATTGGCTATTACTGATCATTTATATCAAATGTGTTGTAATTTCTAAATACTGAAGCTGCTTCCGTGAACAACATTAATATTGTTTATTATACAAAGAGCATGATGCTTTTAGGTAAACAGGCACAGTCAATGAGGTGGACTTGGCAATCCGGTTTATATAATACATGCACGCATATAAAAAAGGAGGGTTAGTAGACTGTAAAAAAATGAAAATGTATAATTGCCTCTCAACTGTATTTTGAAAAGCTTCTGTGTACTAATGTTATCTTGTTGAACACACTCACACACACACACACACAAACACACACACACACACACACACACACACACACACACACACACACATATACACACACATACATGTGCACACAAACACACACACTCACACACACACACACACACACACACACACATACATACATGCTCGCACACACACACGTACACACACACACACACACACACACACACACACACACACACACACACACACACACACACACACACACACACACACACACACGCACACACACACATACATACATGCTCGCACACACACACACACACACACACACACACACACACACACACACACACACACACACACACACGCACACACCATTAAAACAATGTTAGAAATATGTTTTAATTATTTTGGCAACTGGTGGGACACAAAGGATATTCTGGAAGGATGGTGTCTTGTTGCTAAGAAAGTTAACCCATTTGATACCTGACATAGCTCATGTTTGTGATGTTGCTTTGTTATTTGGTTTGTGTCTGTGCAGCACTGTGTCAATGAACTAATTCTAAGAGGGAATCAGACATGTATACTGTAAACGTCTACATGATGAAATGTTTACTGTAAATGTCTGCATGATGAAATGCATACTGTAAACATCTACATGGTGAAATGTATACTGTAAACATCTACATGATGACATGTTTACTGTAAACGTCTGCATGATGAAATGCATACTGTAAATGTCTACATGATGAAATGTATACTGTAAACATCTACATGGTGACATGTATACTGTAAACGTCTACATGATGAAATGTATACTGTAAACATCTACATGATGGAGTGCATACTGTAAACGTCAACATGATCAACTTCTGAATCCAAAGAAGATGTGAGAAGAAAAATCTAATTCTTTACCCAGCATCAGGAATGCTTGTCCTTCAGCTATATGTTTATGTGCTAATGACCTTTGTTCCAACACTAGGAAATCGGTATTTCACTTATTTTGTAAAGTTACCTCCTGCCCCTTTAGTCTGGGTGTGGAGAGAATTACCCTTACTGGGCAGAATATCTCTGCTTTAAGAAAGAAGAAATTGTTTGCTCATTATTGGGACCAAAATGAATCCACAATGTGAGGAAAAAACATCAAAATGAAATAATGTTGAAAACACTTTATTGTTTTTTTTTTAGTTTTATTAACCACACTGTAATCTCTAGACTGACTGAAAAATGTGTAACTTTTAAGTGTATTCTGTATTTTGCTTACTTTCTAGATCATCTATGTTTTAGCATAGATGGATTTAGTACAAAACAAATTTGAAATATTCTTTAAAATGCTATAAGCCTTAAGTGGTATGAAATATGACATGATTTACCTCAACACAACACAGCAAAGCCATATCTGTCTTATTTACCATCTTGTTTTCATTTAGGTAATGACAGCTGCAAAGCTTTAACAAATTTGTATGACTCTTGTTTCAATATCTAGTAAAGTATTGAAAAAGCTGACAGGAAAGTCAAGAGATATGCCACTCAACTAGAACCAAGAATTCTTGGCTGAGGTGCATTCTGTGTGGAGTCTGCATATCCTCCCTGCATTTGTGTGGGTTTCCAGGCCTCTGCGGAAAATAGGCTATGTCCTAGTCAGGACTTTCCCGGTCAAAAATAATAAATAAATAGAACTTATGTCTGGTTCACTCCTATGATTGAGGCTTTATTTTTGGAACTGGATTACAGCTGAACAGTGTCCTTGTACTAGCCTATCCACCTGCTTATCAAAGAAATACATGCAAAAATTCATGCTGTTTGAAAAAGAAATGGGGTAACAGGTCAGTTTTTCTGTGTACTGAATTATCTTGGATTGGGAACACATTACATCTGCCATCCAGAACATAATTATTAAATGATATGCAACCGATGCTAATTATGTTGTAAGACAATGATATTATATTAAATGGTATATTCTTTCTTGAATATATGAGCATATATGAGTATGCATTAAAAAGCTGTCTGGATCAGTTGATCATGCTCTCCAACCCTTTGCAGCTGAGGCATTTGCCTCCCTTGCCCAGAATTTCTTACACTACTGTCAGGGTATTACAGGAGATAAATAAGCAATGAGATGGAAGGTACTATATTGCCTGAAAGAATGTGGGCAAACATAATCTAGAAAATAAAATTTAAAATGTACATTTGGAACTTTTCTCCCCGAACCTCCGTTGAAAAGGGATATTTCTCTATATGGATTTTCCCTGTTATTAGATGCATATAAATAAATAATGCACATTAAAAAAATTGCAGCCAAGTCCCCAAATTCTCTCTCTCTCTCTCTGCCCTGGTGTAGTTCCAACCACCCAACACACACCATGGTAACTGTGTGGCACCCTGTAGTGGTTTACCAATCCAGTCTATTTTGAAAAGAAAAGGTAGCTGGAGTCAAACTATAGCCCTGCAGTGATGCCATTAGCTGCTGGAGAGCTAAATGCTGTTTCACAGCATAAGGACAAAAAGCTCACAAGGAGCAATTAAAACTTGAGAAATTAAAAGAACAACTTTAGTTATTTGTTGACAAAAATATTTTTATGCATTCAGTTAAGAAATAAAAACCCAAAGAAGTTCACCTTTATGTAGTTAGGCAAGTATGTAAAAATATAAACATTATACAGATCATACCTAACTTGTTATGCACAAAAATATTCAATTTGCTAGCGCTATGAAGATTAAATAAAAAGATATGAGAACTTGTGTAACCCCATAACATGGAGATGCTTGATAGTTATTACATATCTAGTGGAAGAGAACAGTGTAAACAGCATTTAAGAAATCAGAGATATTCATTAGCTAATGATGTCCTATATCTAAAAGTTGCTTGCTGAAAGATTGAAAATTTGAAGCCTATTTGTCCCATCTAAATGATGAAACTAAGTGGGAAGCCATAATGGGGCTGTATCATGGAATATTGTTTTTCTGTCCTTTGAGAATAATAATGCAATGAAAATATATTATTATATAATGAAAATGTAGTGAAATGTAATGAAAAAATAATAATAAATACAGTTTTGACCACAGCACTAAACATATCAATAATTTGGTTATTTGGTAAAGGTGATTCCTGGAGATGAGTAACTTGGGGGGGGGGGGGGCAGGACAAAAAGATTTGTTTACTCTTCTAGTCTGACTAGGTATTAGTTGCTCATGTCATTAGGTACTAATGAATTTGGAATCTTGTAGTTAGGCAACAAATGTTCTACTGGACCAATAGCCTAGTATTTACCTTTGGACTTCTGTAAGATAAAGCGCATTGGACAGGGCAAACAAAAGTGAATAATATTTCATGTATAGTTTGATGATGTTACCTAAAGACACTTTCTTCGTGTAAACTTCTCTAGATTATTGTGTAATCGACTACCTCCTGGGAAGGTTGCTACAGGTTTGGGTGCTGCTTTTTACTAATATAGCATGTGGCTTAATGTCTGTAGTCCAGCTGCTGGCTAGCATGGGGTTTGGCGCCTGCTCTGTGGCCATTTAGCAACAAAGAATGTCAAGCAGTAAAAGCATATGTAAAATGTGAGGTACCAGGTCAAATTCAGGGGAGCAGGGTTTGGGTATTTGTTTAAGATCTGGTAGAGTAACAACCGCAATATTTTAGCTAGTAAACAGTCTGAAGTTGTGTTACATTTGTACAATATATCATTATAATAGATAAATTAATTGGGTGTCCTTCAAACACCATGTAGGCGGGTTGTGGGTATGCATTGCTATTGCGCATCTTGGGGCATAGTCAGTTATACTTTGACCATGTTTTTGATGCCCTGTTGCTTATAAGATCAAGTATATTTGCTTAAATTAATGTTTAGTTGTTTCATCTTCCTTCTTCACATAAACTGCTCCGTATCCAGTCAACTGAAGAAACTCAAAAGTATGTTGTTTGCAGTACAAGACCTTCCCCCACCCTTGTCCTTATACATGCCAACACCAAAGTCACACCAGCCTATAGAAGGAAGAAGAAATCTCCTAAAACAAAGAAAACATTACCGGCGGACACTTATAAACCCCAATGGCAGTGATTTCCTAATAAAATAGAAATCACGGAGTTCAACATTAGGGACTTAATGACAAGGCATACCTCTCAACCTCTCAGAGCAAGAAATCTGGACAAAGCCAAAAATAATGAGGGTAGGGAACATACCTCTCAACCTCTCAGAGAAAGAAATCTGCATAAAGCCAAAAATAATGGGGGTGGGGAACAAAGGCCCAAAAATAAGGACAGATTTTAAATATGTTCCTATAAACTTCGAACATTGCAAGAATAACATTTTTGAATTATATTGTGTATTTCCAGAAGGATATGAAGTCTGAAACTGAAATGTCTGTCATTATTTAATATTATTTAGTTACTTCAATCCTCAATGATTTACCAGAAAACCACAAATTTTATGAGGAATAGACTAAAAATTCAAGGTAAAAATCTGGACATTCTGTGAAAATCTCGACAGTTGAGAAGTATGGGTAAGACAATGGATCCTCAGGGATTTGAGTTTGTAGAAGTGTACAGAAGTTGATCTTAGCTAGATTTTACATGCATCTTCCCCAACATCTTTGTTGGTGAAGGTCCTTCTGCACCCTTGTGGGAGAAGAGTGCAGTCTGGGTACCATCTAATCAAGGGTGACTGGACTGGAGCTCAGAGAGAGCGTCCTTATTGGCTAGTTTGAGTTTAAAGGGTTATTTCTTGTTTTATTTAACCCCTGCATTTGCACTTGTTTGCGTGTAGTGGACCGTTGTGCACTGTCGCATAGCAGTGGTTACAGCTGGTGGTTATAGACACAAACGTATTGCTTGTTAAATTTTCCCTTAGCATTTTGCTTGTGGTTCTCTAGAGGTTTTTTGCAGCTCTGCTCTACTGTCAGGTGGGATGCTAAGCTTAGCCTCAGAAGTACCAACAAACCTCTTAGTCATTTGACATTCCTAAGTGTGACCTTTTTTCCTGACCATATAAATTTACCTAACACTATGGATGGACAATTTCCCACAGTTTCTCCAATCAGCTTGGTCAACATGGGCATCCTGAGTAAGTGTACTAACTGCCTCATGTTCACCGACAACCCTCTACTCCTAGTCCACACAAAATCAATATGTGAGAGATGTAACTATATTAAGAACCTTGAATCCATGTTCTCTCACACACACCAGTCAGTACATATGACAATGACCGGGTTGTCAGCATGCAAACCTCACCGCCTACTCCACCCAAACCCACATTATACATACATATGTGGAGGTCCTCACCAGAAACATACTTAAACAGTAGAGACCTCCCAAACACAAACACAAGCATGCTACACATAATACTTCTTCTGCAGAACACAATACACAGACTAGCTCATGCACCAGTGTCTCACCTGTCAAGCCCTTAAGGCAAAACACAAAACCAAACAAATTAATCGTAGGTGATTCCATTGTGAAACACACACAGATGCCCTTCTCACCAGGATGGATAAGGAAAAGGTCACAGTCAGCTGTCTGTCAGGTGACAAGATCTGCCAAATCACACATGCACTCAAGTCTCTCAACAACAGATACTGTTATGACTCCATCATAGTCCACGTTGGTGTGAACGACTTGAGATGCACCTCTCTGGACTATATGAAGAGAGACATGACTGAACTCTTGGACTATGTTTCTCAGACAGATATGTCACTAGCCTTAAGCAGCATTTTACCTTCACCTAGGATGATGCCTCAATACAAACAGAAAAGGATTGACTTCAGTAATTGGCTTAATTTCTGATGTCATTCTAAAGGGATCTAGTATCGGTCAGCCTTAGTGACATGATCGACAGAACTCAATGCTTTGCCAGAGATGGTCTTCATCTTTCACCCCTGGGATTTTGGCAACTGGCTAAGGCTCTTGCCACCACCATAGTGCATTTTTAAGGCAGTGCCTTAAGGGCAAAATGTACCAGCGTAAAAACACCATCTAAAAACAACCTCAAGGTTATGCTGCTAAAAGCTAGGAATCTTAACATGAAACTGCACTCAATGGAAGCAGTCCTCACCTTGGAAGATGCAGACATTTGTGCAGTCACGGAGACCTGGTTTAAGGCTGTAAAGAGCACCCCAGCCATACTGGGTTACACCTCCTTCCACACATTCAGACCACAAACTGAAGGTGTGAAAACTAAAGGAGGCAGTGTATCAATATTCATTAAAGATAAATACACCTCCAGAATGGTTAAACAGTAAACTAAAAAACTTCTCCAAAGCAGACTATAATCTCTTATGGGATGGTATAAATAGCTTTACTGTACCTCCCCCCTCAGATGGAACTGGCAATTATGCCAAATTCTACACCAATGCTTTATACAAACACCGGTATAACTGCATTGACTCGGCCATACTTGATAGGATCAAACCAAGGAAGAGCAAACTTGCCTGGTGGACAACTGCCATTAACAGGCTTTACAATAAGAGGAATTAATTGCTGACTAAAAGTAAGAGGGAGTGAGCCCTAAACTGGAAACACTCCCTCCTCTGCTTAAACAAGCAAATAAGACTTCTTGTGAAGTCCTCCAAAGCAAACTAGGAGTCCAAATTAGCTTCCTCAACTAAAGCATTCTTTAGTTACATCCATAACCTAAAAGGAAAGGCCCAGATTTGTGCTGAACTGGTAGTTAATGATACCACATACACTGAGCCTGTGGGCATAGCTAACCTGTTGGCCAACAGGTTCTATGAACATTTCACTCCCTTGTCCCCACCAGATGTACCACATGACATCCATACCATCTGTCCCCTACCTTGTATCTCTGAAGAGTGGGCCATAAATGCCCTCTCTAAGGTCAAAAACACAGCATCTATGGGACCTGATAACATCCCAGGCTATGTCCTGCATGGCCTGCAACAAGAATTAGCAATACCATTGGGTACTCTTTTCTAACATAGTCTAAGCACCAGCTTCATCCCAGCGGAATGGAAAACATACACCCTTATTCCCTTGCACAAAGGTGGTGCTTCCAGTGACCCCAGGAACTATAGAACTATTAGCCTGACTAGCCTTATTTGCAAGGTCATGGAGCGAATCATCATGGAACTTATCAACAAAGATATAGGTAATCTCCAAACACTTGACCCTACTCAGTTTGGATTTGTCAGAGGGGGATCATGACAGTTAAACCTGGTGGACTTCTTCAAGACAGTCACCAAGGCCCTAAAAGAGAGGAAATCTGTGCATACAGCCTACCTAGACTTAGCCAAGGCTTTTGACACTATCCCCTACTCAGGCATCATTGACGGACTCACCCAGCTAGGTATCAGCCCTTTATATCATTAAATGGGTCACTAAATGGCTCACTGATAGAACACATGTAGTCAAAATGGCGGAATCCACCTCCAACTGACTGTAACCAGTGGTGTTCCACAGGAATCAGTGCTGGGACCTCTACTGTTTGGAATCTATTTCTGCAAAGTACAAGCAAAAACTAAAGGTCTGTGGCTGACAAAGTTTGTTGATGACTGCAAACTGGGAGCAGTCATAGAATCTCCAAATTATGTCAACATCTTACGAGAGGCTCTTACATAAACAAATGATTTGTGCCAAAGTAATAGTCTTAAACTCAATGCAAAAAAAAATGTATTATCATCCCTTTCAATAAGAGAGATGTCCTGCTAGCTACCACATCAATAGCAACACCCTAAGTATGCACTCAGTATGAGAGATCTGGGCACACAGGTTGACAGCAACCTTACCTTTGATCACCATGTCTCCACAGTGGTAAGAAGGGCATTCTATATTGCTTATCTCATAATTAAGGGCATTATCTCTAGAAAAAAAATTAATTTATAACCACCCTGTACTCTTCCCTCATCAGGCAAATAATCAAGTACAACAACCCTTTTGGTACGTAGCTTTCCAAGCACCTGCAGCAATTGGGGAGACCACAAAGCTTCCTCACAAGGAAAATTCAAGGTCTTCAGCATCTGTCCTATATGGATATTCTGAAATCACTATCACTTTATTCTGTCTCATACAGACTACTCAGAGGTAATCCCTGCCTTGCATACAAGGCAATCTCTGACCCTGCTCAAAAATACTGCATATCCACAAGCCAAATGGTACACGGTTTACTTGCTCTAAAGACCTTAACCTAGAATTCTTATAATTTTAGATGGAATGGAATACTAAAAAACACAGAGTACTAAGGGTAAGTAAATGCTTCAGTTTTGTTAATTCAGTTGTTCTTCTTAACTTCTGAAAAATAGAATTTATAATATATGAAAAGGCCAATCAAGCAAATATAAAATCTCTTAGATAAATTAATTGATGATGACTAGGATGTTAGGTAAAAAAAATGTTGTCATGTAATCATGAAGTTGTGATGATATGAGCAAGTGCCAGTATAGCCAGCTGGAGTTTTGTAAAGAATGATATGTCCTTTGAATATCAAACCAATTTATACAAAATGCTCATGTTACAAATGTATTAGAAATGTATGTCAATTGTATGTCAAACTGATTTGATACATACCTTGTGCTGAAAATGTATTTGTGAGCTTTGCTTATGTTGAACTGTATCAACAGTGCACTCTGCCGAAATGAAGAGAAATGTGCATGTATTTTTGTAGCTGAATTAAATGTATATGTTTTAATAGATGATACTGGCACAGTACAGGTTAACTTTAAAAAAAATAAGGGAAATGTAAATGAGCTGTTAAGCCATTAAAAGGTACCCCACAGTGCTGAATAGTCGGAGTTGCTGGGTCTGTGGAAGAGCCTTTGTCCATTAGCTCAGTAAAAAGAGGGGAGACCCCAGGCACTGCCATAAACATTTGGATGTGTATTGTTGCCATCTGTGTTAACTTCCTGTTTCAGCTTCAAAGGGGAATACTGTGACAACCTAGAGTCAGGTGACCAGATGAGGTCATTCTGCCAGCCTTCTTGGAAATTATATTTTAGATATTACAAAGAGAAATCTCAGAGTATTGAGTATTCTCTTTGGGAAGCCAAACTAGAAAGACCCTCACCCACAGCATATTGCCTTGCAGTAGTAAGTAACTTAACTAGGGAACAGTAATGCTTTTAGATTCAGTCAGAAATATAGTGAAACTTAGTTTAGATATTGTTTTCTTTATTTGTCTGAGTCTATCCATCAATGTTTTTTTTTCAATATTTCTGTGGTCTCAACTCTGTGGTTTACTGTGAATATATATTCAGTATTTTCATGTACTTTTATTATTTATTATTAAATATATTTAAAACTTTTATTGTGGCTGGTCCTTGTAGAAAGTACATAACCTTGGAGAGTGCCTATATTTATTTGGTGACACTGTGAGGGCCACTCCAGAAGGCCTAGCCATCTTGGTGAACTACTACCATTTGCACAGTCTAATTGGATAACATTTTAAGAGTCTTATGGTAACTGACTGGTGGCAGTGATAACTACCTTATAGTCTGGGCAAAATTGGTAGAGGAGGCAATCTGTGCCAGCCTTTCCCAGGTGTGTGTGTGTGTGTGTGTGTGTGTGTGTGTGTGTGTGTGTGTGTGTGTGTGTGTGTGTGTGTGTGTGTGAAAATTAAATCTTAAAGAGTGTGTGTGTCAGCTATTTGGGACAGGGAGACAAAGCATTGAGTTTACAGAGAGGGTGCTGAAGAACTTGGCTTGGACACTCGGCTGAGAACCTAACCCTACAGCTTACCAGTGGGGAGTCTTATTGGGGACCCGGAGGGAGACAGATAAAGAGACATCCAGACCCTGGGCTGAATGGGTTCCCTGTGTGCTCTTAAGGGAAATTGTACTTGATACAGAGAGGTCTCCATCTGGAAATACTGAGTGTATCCATTTGTATTCCAAGTGCAAGTCCATCTACAGTGTCAATGGTGAAGATTCAGGCTCCTTGATTACTGGCCCAACATGGGGATGACACATATTGGTGGCCTTTACATACTGGTAGCAGTGATGGGCATCACAGAAGTAATTAAATATGTGCAACTGTTTGCACTGCACCCCAAAAGCCAGATGAGGGATTACTTAATTTTCAGAAATCTTACTAGTTGGCCCAAACTAAGGCAGAATCCATATTCATTTTTCATTTTAGCTAAGAACAGGGCCATTCAATTTGAAATTTTATAAAGGGTCTTCTTTGGCTAAATAATTACATGTAGTCATCTCAGAAATTTCAGACAGATATTTGCATTATAAGACATCTTAAAGTTCCCTGTACCATATTTGGAAGGGAGGGCCCCTTTGTTGTTGAATGGGGGTAAAAACAGCAATGATTTTTCTGCTATCAAACACAGTTCCACTTAATCCCAAAATATGGTTGCTAAATTAATTCATATACTCATGTGTTAATATTTATCATTTAAAATACTAGTTGTATACACTATTGTTACCAACATCCTGCTTTTATTCGGGTATATGGCTATGTCTTGCCTTTTGTCAGACTAGTTCCATAAAAAAAGAAAGGCATTTCCCAACATAGTATATAATCTGTCATGCTATCAGTTTTAAATGGTCTTTTTATTGTTTGAGGTAGAATATAAAAGTTATTCCCCCATAATTTATATGTGTGAATATGAACTGGGGAGGGTATTGTTATTAAGAGTGAAGTATAATGATTATTGAGCCATATAATCAGTTGCAATCTTACATATTTTACAGCTATTAATGTACTGTGAAATGCAAGGCACATTTGTAAAACCAGGTAATAGGAAAATTACAATAAAAGTATAAGGTTAATGATATGAATAAGAAAAAACATAAAAGAGCAACAATAACAAGAAGCCCACCTCCATGGTACAGAGAGACAAAAGGCTGACCCAGATGATCTGAGATTGATTAGCAGCTCTCACACTGGAGGAGTCAGGTTGGGGGGTAGAGGGGTTGACCAGTGTCAGCTTCTCCATTCTGTCTGGTGGGAAGTTGTCCAACCCACTTCAACTGTGAGAAGAATGGGCCAGGGACATGCATTTAAGTCTCCCAAGCTACATTTGCATAGCAGTGTTCATGAGGCAAGAGATGGTATGCATATGTTCACAGAGAAAGGAACACACCAGCCACTGAAAGGGGGGGTTTGGAAGCTTAGCCAACTTAATCAACAACTGAAGAAGAGTAATATTTAAAAAAAAGGTAATAAATTCATTGAATACTGATAAAAGAGTATACTGGGTTTGAGGCACTGACTCTGTTCAAAGTGTGCTGGTCACTACCCCAAGGACACAGAATAATTAAAGAAAAGAAATGGTAGGACAAACGAGAGAGAGAGAGAGAGAGAGAGATAGATAGAGAGAGAGAGAGAGAGAGAGAGAGAGAGAGAGAGATATCATGGTGAGGTTTTGGTCTTCCAGTGCCAGAATATATGACACATTATAATAAGGAAATAAGTGTATTTGACAGTCAGCTTGATGTTTTAATCAAGATGATTTTCAGCCAAGAAACTGATCTACTGGTAGAAAAAAACGTCATCGTATTTAAATGCAAGAATAGGTACATCTGTATGCCATGATGTGCTGAAAGTATTATATACAAAATAAACATAAACGTTATATGCTGTAGACACACTGAAGTGTTTAAAACAAATATTTAATCTGGGCAAAAGTAAACTTAGGCTGACTTTGCCTAAAACAGGAATCGAAATGTTGTGACAGGTGGAAAATAACTCAGAACAGTTGTCATCATGGAAAGAGTGTTTCAGTTCACTTACCACTCCTGTGGCAATCACTTTT
Organism: Protopterus annectens; assembly: GCF_019279795.1. Classification (NCBI taxonomy): domain Eukaryota; kingdom Metazoa; phylum Chordata; order Ceratodontiformes; family Protopteridae; genus Protopterus; species Protopterus annectens. The sequence goes on from NC_056746.1 coordinate 479,439,852, forward strand.
TAAAGGCACTAATACAAGCTTCTGTCTTAAATACACTTTTAAAATCAATTATGCTTAAACAGCAGTCTTTAACAGGACTATGCACAACAGTCATTTCAATGTTTCTCCTCTTCAAGGATTCTACTGGTGAAATTATCAAAGCTTTAAATAAGTGTATTTTCAGATGAACAAAGCAAACATTTCTGGTATACAAACAAAGTCTCAGACAGCATACTTATGAAGAAGTAAGCAAAAAGTCTCTGGTACACAAATCCTTGTCCCAGTGGGTTTTCAGTAAAGTGACTGTGGGTCTCAGCTAGCAGGGTTTCTATTGGTAGGACTAAAAACTCCAAACAAGACTTTTGTCTTCAAATGATTGCTCTGGCCTTGAAACATTTCACCTTGAAAAATACTCCAGACTTCTTTGAACTCTCAGACGAGCTACTTTTCCCATTATGTAGTTTGTCTGGCTTTATAAAGGCACAGGTGTACAGCTGTTTTTGTTAGGTGGCTGCAGGTATCTCACTTTTGGAAATAGGAGTATAAGAACAATACAACGCAAGTCATCATGGGACTATAATATGTGTAGCCATATACACCTTTAGGCAGACATACATGAAAGTTTTTGCCACCCTTTTCAAGCCATTAATAGTGCTCACTTCCCAAATCAAGCAAGGCTGTATCGATAACTCTGGTATAAAATTCTGTCTACCCATCAAATCATTACAACTTGCCTTAAAGGTAGCTAAAGTAATACTTTGTTTGGCTGTAGTGTCACCTTAAAATCATAGGCTAGGAATACATTCAGTCAGGAATCTGTTCCTCCAGCAGGTCTTGTTCATTTGTTGATATACACTTAGGTTCTTAGTGTGAGTTGTTTGTACAGCCACTGATTTTGCAAAAAAATAAGAGTTCAAATAGGCTTATTTTTTTCTAGCTTGAAAGGCAAGACATAGATCACATCGAAGTTACAAGTAGGCTACTAGGTATAGGGAGAGCTATGGTCATCTGCTGGGATGGCTGAAAGATTTATGGCCCTTAATTTTCTTGCATAAACATCTTTGGCACCTTTCCAGTTCAGAAATATGCATGGATTTGTGAATACCAATAATGGATGAGTTGTTTGGATCTTAAAATATTCCCTTGTACATTACTTGTGCCAAATATAAAGATTTCCTGACTATCGAGACATTATGATCGATGATAAGAGTTGTCCACATAAGTATGCAGGTCTCTTATGACTCAGTCTGAAAAGTAGCACCATTTACAACATATGACGTAGGAACACTTTTTTCCATACACTACTATGCTGTCCTTTTTTGCATTTAGCTTGAGACTGTTTTAGTACTCCAGGTATGTGCATAGTTCAGCCCTTGCTTGGACCTATTTATGATCAGTAGATAAGCAGATAACAGTGCCCAGCCTGCAACCATCAGCAATCTTGGTCAACCACAGTTGTGGTATATTGACTTAGATGTCTGCAAAACAAATGTCAAAGAGAAGAAGGCTCATCATTAATCCCACTAGTTACAAGTTTGCATTCAGAGAGACCACCAGCAACTTTGACAACTTGGATAGGCAATTTGAATTGCAGCAGCCAGTATAGGGGGTTACATTACATTTATCTAACTTTTCAATAATATCAGCATGGGGAATAGTATTAAAAGCCTTGTCTTGGTTGAGATCAGCTGTAACCACTGTTCACAGCCACTTTAACCTCTTCCAGTATACTTACTAGATTTAGGAGACAGGACCTGCCCTTCTCAAAGTTATATTGATTGGCGTCTAGATCAGTTAAGTTGCTTGTGTCCACATAAATGAGTTATGCTATGATACAGTCTATGGCTTTGGATAGAAGGCTGGTAAGGCTGATGGCTCTACAACTACCTGGTTATGTAGGGGAGTCACAGTGACTGTGCTCTAGGCAGTGCACAAACCCTGTGGATAGGGTGAGGTTGAACAGTTTAACTAGAGGCTTGAATGGTGCAAACTTGGCATTGATGAGAATGCAGCCCTGCATGTTCTTTGGTCCCATGGAAGCATTATTTTTTGTCATTGACAAGGAATCTAAGAATTGTTCCTATGGGATTTCAGAGGAAAACTAAATGTTCAACATACCTGGATCAACAGTCTGGATAGGTTTGGTAAAGTTAGAACTAAATTTGTCTGCTATTATAATATTGACTATATCCTTGGGATCAGAATCTAATATTTTGCACTTTGTGGTCTGACCTCACTAATGAGGATGTGACATGGGGTGGGGCGGGGTGTGCAATGCTCTCCCATGTTGGTACAATATGTTTGATCCTCTGGTTGGAATGTGCTCTATCTGGTCCATGGCATTTGTGATGATAAATTCCAGGAAACATTGTGCCTGTGAGTTAAAGGCAGTGTATGCCACCCAGTCTATAGAGAGGGTAGTTAAAGTCTCCAATGAATAGGGTATTTGGTTAGATGGTGAGCACCTCTAGCAGGTCTAGGTAAAAGTTGTGAGCTTCATGGTTTATAGATGGCATCCTGCAGGTTGGCCAGGACATGGTAAGGAACCTTATCTATGGAGACTTGGACATGGATTAACTCCAAGGCATAATCCTAATTAACTTACCTGGACTTTTTTGTTGCTAGTGTATAGCGATCCCTGGTCTATTCTGCTGTTGGTTTAAATGTATGGAAGGCTATAGCCTTTCACTGCTGGAGTACTTTATGTAGCTTTAAACCAAATATTGGTAACAGCATAGATGTCTACATTCTCCAGAATTAGGCATGCTTGTATGCTGTGGACTTTCTCATTTGGGGTCGGAGCATTCAATAGTAACACCTTAAGGTTGCTTTTGAGGTTTGTTTTGATTTGTTTGTTTTTTTTTTTTTGCTATGAAGGATTAAAATGCTTTGAGGGGGGTAAGGTTTTAGCCAATATATGAAAGTGTCCTGGACAGATTTAAGACTTGTGTCTCTGGGAGTACAAACCTACTCATGGACTTTAATCCAGTCGTAGATGGAGGAACTGATACTCAGTTAGGTATGACTAACTTGGATGTTTCCAAAGACTTACATGAATTAGAGACTGTGTTTACTAAATTAATCAAACTACAAGTTCAGAGACATTATTTTGAAGTATGTTTAAATAAGCAAATCATACCTCGTGGGCTAAGAGTGCTAAAAATGCCCACCTCTGGTACTTCACTGCCAGATCTTCTATATCGTTGGCAGCAACTCAACCTTGAGTTGAGTTTTAGCTATATGAAACTTTTGATTGAATTTCACCTACCTGAAGAGGAGAGATTGAGATTGGTTGTTAACAATTTGTTTAAAGATTTTGAATGCAAATATAGTAATAATGAAATATGTATGAGTAAACTAAGAAAAGTTATAGAAGATGTGTTATTTTTAGAGAAACGGATGTTAGACCAGAAAAAAGTAAAAATTACCAGGGATTTACGAGATTTTAGAAATAATAATGTTTTCACTTGGCCCAGGGAAATGACACCGAACTCACACTTCAATTCTGATTTAAATGGATCTCAGAGACCATCAGGTGTAATAGGTAAAAGTTTCAGGAATACTACCTTAACCACACCTGTTAACAAACCAGATAGTTATCAACAAAATATTAACACAGAAAATAGATTGTCCAACAAACTCACCCCACGTAATAAACATAGTGATGGTCCTGAAGTTCCAATTATTGGAAACAGCACAGGACCTGATCCACAGTTGACAGAATCTAATCATATAGAGACAGAGACTCACAGCCCCTCACAGATACTAAGTAATGGGAGAGAGAACCAAGGTGAGTTAGGTGAGAGTTTGACAGGTTGCATCACAGACGTACAGAGATCAGGTGCAGCAGTAGTTAGACCAAAAGCAAACAGTGCCATTTTCAATTCAAACAGATGTCCGGCCCCCCTCCCCATAGCCCAGAACCATTTTTTGGACAAAAGAAGGTCCACAAGCAGGGGGAGACAGAAAAGGAAAGGCTCAATAGACGAACAGGAACAACTAGGCCCCACAATCAAGAAAATGTGGGGGAGACAAAATCGTTAATCATGAATTTATCTGGTAGGGCACTGAATGAATATGAAATACAGGTCTTAAGTAAAGGCCTAGGTTTTATTCCTACAAAACCTAACGATCTAGTAGATACTATTATAGAAACAAAAATGTATGTTCGGAATTTACAATTAAGGTTGGATTTTGGCAACTCAGATAGTAGCCAAGTTATGAGTAAGCATCGTCCAAATAGTACATATGTTCCACAACTGAACCCGACTATAGAGGTATTTGGGAATGTAGTGGAAGATGAAATATATAGAAGTCATCAAGAGAATAAACCATCCAAACATGGACGTAATTTAAACTATAAACAAAGGCAAGCTTTGAATTCATTGAGAAATGACAGGTCTATTGTAATAAGACCAGCAGATAAAGGAGGACCGGTTGTCATTATAGACTATACTTACTATGCAAATAAAATGTTTCAGATGCTTGAAGATACAACTACATATACAAAAGTAACTAAGGCTAATTTAAATAACATGGTCTTTAGTGTTTACAATACCCTAGATGACCTGGTACTATCGCATGACATAACACAAGAGCTGTATGGATACCTAAAGGTGAACAATCCCACTATACCGATCATACAGGGACTTCCTAAAGTCCATAAGAACAGCAGAGACCCACCATTTAGACCTATTGTTGCAGGTCAAGGGTGGGTAACAGAACCCTATCTATTTATCTAGAGAGTGTACTTAGACCGTTAGTTAATGGTAATAAGAAGATCCTGAAAGATAGTAAGCAATTTCTTTTAGACCTATATTCTCAAACTCACTCATTGGATACGAACCAACATTTTTCTTTGTGACACTTGATGTGGTTAGCTTATTCACAGTGATCCCCAATGACGTAGGAATAAGACTGATCACTGAATATTTGAAAGCACATTCAGACTTCACTGATAGAAAGATTGACCTTGTGACCCTGCTATTAGAGACTATATTAACTAATAATGTCTTTGCATTTGAAGAAGTCATTTACTTACAGAAGGATGGCGTGGCTATGGGCACATCATGTGCAAATAGCTACGCCAACCTAGTCATGGCCAGATGGGAAGATATTTTTCTCTTCAATAATCTATCATTTATAGAACATGCTGCAATGTACTGTCGTTTTGTGGGCGACCTCTTTTTATATGGCTTGGAGATGAACCCTCCCTATTAAACTTTGTTTCTTACTTGGACAATACCACGGACTTCTTAAAATTTACTGCAAACTTCTCAGTTAGCAATCTTCCATTTTGGACGTGGAAGTATTTAGAATGACCAATGGTATGATCAACACAACTATTTATAGGAAAGATTGCCAAAGAAACAATATATTACATAGACAAAGTATGCATCCCGCCATGTATTTCAAAACGTCCTTAAAGGACAATTTATGAGGGTATCTAGATTGAATCCACAACAAGAAACTTATGTTTCAGGAATAGAGGACATGAAGGAGAGATTTCTGGAGAGAGGTTACAAAGAAAAGAAATATTAGACACTATTAACACAGTGGAGACCTTAAGAACAAGTACTGCTTGAAACCATATTTTATGGCACATGAAGCAATGACCACTAGCTCAGGTTCCCCTAGGAATGAAGTTAGAGCTAACCTTACTTTTAGTAAAATGAGCCTGCAAGTGAAAAGCATTATGAAGAAACACTGGGGTATTTTGAATTCAGATATAGAAGTTAGTGAGATTGCTGGCCCCACACCTCGTATAGCTTATAAAAACCTTCCCAATCTGAAGAGCATCCTATGTAGACCAAGACATCCACTAGTTAACAGGTTGACAGTGAATAGAAACACAGTACCCTGTGGTCATTGCAATCAATGTATTTATATTAATAAAGAAACTAGTTTTGAGCACCCTACTACAGGACGCATTTACAATTTTAACACTAACACCAACTGTGAAAGTAACATGTCATATATATGGCTAAATGTTTAGGATGTAATAGTTACTACATAGGGAAAACAAATAGATCATTTAAGGAGAGGATTAGGGAACACACGTACCACCTTAGAGTAGGTACAGAAACCAATGCATTGGCTAGACATAAAAGTTCAACTGGTACCAGTCATTCCTTTAAGTTCTGTGCCATTCAATGTGTGTATGAAGGATTCAGAGGTGGTGATCTAATTAACAGAACTTTAGAACAAGAAACAAGATGGATCATAAGATTAAGGTCCGATAAACCACCAGGCCTTAACGATAAAATCCAAATAAAGCCATGTTGAAAAGTAGAAGATTACGAGGTAAAGAGATCTCCCACTAACTGTTCTAAATTCCACATTAGTTAGGTACATTTTCCTCACAACATTATGACCATGGTGTAGATGACCTATCTATATACTCAGACATATTGTAGGCATTTCATATACTTTCAACATTTGTCATAAGAAATGAATCTTTGCACACATATATTTAGTATTGAAAAGTACTGTTTATACAAACTAATGTAAGACACCTCAGGATGCCATTCGGGATTAACAGAATATATGTGCCAAAATACTTCCCATTTTCCCCTTCCCCCTCATGTATTCCTTTCCTATATTTTCCGCTTCACCACATAAGAGTTTTAACATTTCACAATGTCTATATTTTAAATTTGGGTATCAAGGATGTAACAATTATAAAGTGCAATTAATGGTTGCTTAAGTCAGTGTGCTTATTTCCACCATTGTGGATCTGTACGAGAGTCAAGTTAATTATTAAGATATTGCTCTGTTTCCATATAGACGTTTTGTTACTTCGTTTATTGTTGAAGCATTCTTCCACCCACATTTTTGTAAGTTACGTTCACATCCTGAAATGTCAAATGTCCCTGTTTATTAACGGAGATTGAAGAGACTAAGGCATGAACTAATGGACAGCTATTGAAAAGCTCGTCATGTACTTATGCCTGTTGTAAGCCTAATCGGCTTTTTTTAAATAGACACAATGTTTATTTTTATGAACGCTATGGTACGTAAGTACGCACAGTAGCGTTCTTTGTTTTGCATTCAAGAATTAACCAGGCACATATGCGCAAGGAATACGTTGTTGTGCTGTGATTTTTAAAAGCGTTTCAGAGTCTGCAGAAAATAAGTAATTTTGAAAAACTGTTTTTAACTTTTGATTTATACGAGAATAGCCTAACTAATGTGATACAAGTTTTTAACCACCTGTAATTGTTGACTGTTTTACGAGTCTACTCTGGATAGTATGAACTTCCAGTAAAACACGGAAATATCTAAAGTCACACTTTGTAAATATGTGCATTACAAGCAGTTTGGGTTATACTAACCAAGTCTGAAATGGCTTTTTGATATATACTGCCTGAAAGTTCAGTACGAGATTTTCCTAAAGCACCATGAGATGATAAGTAAATATGACAAGGCTCTGAGATATACTCAATTGTTTAATATAATATAATGTATGTTTGGGCACCGATGCATTTTTATGTATGTTTTTTTTTTTTTTTTTATGTATGTTTATTTTGAACTATTCAGTTCTTACTTTTAATATACCAGTATTTTTCTTAGCTGAACAAGGTAACATTCATGGAACTGAGTTTAATGGGTTACTGTATTTTTAAATGAAGGAAACATGTGATTATAGAGATCCTATCACAAGCTTTTGTTGGTTTTAAAAGTGATGTTCAAAGTTTTAGTTTGTGTAAAGAGTCTGAAGAAGCCTTTGGAAAGCGCTTACTGCTTTGGAATAAACAATTTGCTAACTTACATGGATTTATTTGTTTGAATTTCTACTTTCATTTTATTGTTCATTGGAAAGTCACGCATCTTTTGGACTGAGTTTTACTAGTGTTTTAGCGTGAGTATCCTACCTCAACTAACAGCAGCTCTGAGTTTTGGATTTGTGCATTTACTTTTTACTTTTGTCAGAGCTGCAGAGAGTGAGGATGGCGAATGAAAGTAATGTGAATATTGAACTGCCTTATGTACCGAGAGTGTTAGAACCTACTTCAAGTGTCCTGGACAGATTTAAGACTTGTGTCTCTGGGAGTACAAACCTACTCATGGACTTTAATCCAGTCGTAGATGGAGGAACTGATACTCAGTTAGGTATGACTAACTTGGATGTTTCCAAAGACTTACATGAATTAGAGACTGTGTTTACTAAATTAATCAAACTACAAGTTCAGAGACATTATTTTGAAGTATGTTTAAATAAGCAAATCATACCTCGTGGGCTAAGAGTGCTAAAATGCCCACCTCTGGTACTTCACTGCCAGATCTTCTATATCGTTGGCAGCAACTCAACCTTGAGTTGAGTTTTAGCTATATGAAACTTTTGATTGAATTTCACCTACCTGAAGAGGAGAGATTGAGATTGGTTGTTAACAATTTGTTTAAAGATTTTGAATGCAAATATAGTAATAATGAAATATGTATGAGTAAACTAAGAAAAGTTATAGAAGATGTGTTATTTTTAGAGAAACGGATGTTAGACCAGAAAAAGTAAAATTACCAGGGATTTACGAGATTTTAGAAATAATAATGTTTTCACTTGGCCCAGGGAAATGACACCGAACTCACACTTCAATTCTGATTTAAATGGATCTCAGAGACCATCAGGTGTAATAGGTAAAAGTTTCAGGAATACTACCTTAACCACACCTGTTAACAAACCAGATAGTTATCAACAAAATATTAACACAGAAAATAGATTGTCCAACAAACTCACCCCACGTAATAAACATAGTGATGGTCCTGAAGTTCCAATTATTGGAAACAGCACAGGACCTGATCCACAGTTGACAGAATCTAATCATATAGAGACAGAGACTCACAGCCCCTCACAGATACTAAGTAATGGGAGAGAGAACCAAGGTGAGTTAGGTGAGAGTTTGACAGGTTGCATCACAGACGACAGAGATCAGGTGCAGCAGTAGTTAGACCAAAAGCAAACAGTGCCATTTTCAATTCAAACAGATGTCCGCCCCTCCCCATAGCCCAGAACCATTTTTTGGACAAAAGAAGGTCCACAAGCAGGGGAGACAGAAAAGGAAAGGCTCAATAGACGAACAGGAACAACTAGGCCCCACAATCAAGAAAATGTGGGGAGACAAAATCGTTAATCATGAATTTATCTGGTAGGGCACTGAATGAATATGAAATACAGGTCTTAAGTAAAGGCCTAGGTTTTATTCCTACAAAACCTAACGATCTAGTAGATACTATTATAGAAACAAAAATGTATGTTCGGAATTTACAATTAAGGTTGGATTTTGGCAACTCAGATAGTAGCCAAGTTATGAGTAAGCATCGTCCAAATAGTACATATGTTCCACAACTGAACCCGACTATAGAGGTATTTGGGAATGTAGTGGAAGATGAAATATATAGAAGTCATCAAGAGAATAAACCATCCAAACATGGACGTAATTTAAACTATAAACAAAGGCAAGCTTTGAATTCATTGAGAAATGACAGGTCTATTGTAATAAGACCAGCAGATAAAGGAGGACCGGTTGTCATTATGGACTACACTTACTATGCAAATAAAATGTTTCAGATGCTTGAAGATACAACTACATATACAAAAGTAACTAAGGCTAATTTAAATAACATGGTCTTTAGTGTTTACAATACCCTAGATGACCTGGTACTATCGCATGACATAACACAAGAGCTGTATGGATACCTAAAGGTGAACAATCCCACTATACCGATCATACAGGGACTTCCTAAAGTCCATAAGAACAGCAGAGACCCACCATTTAGACCTATTGTTGCAGGTCAAGGGTGGGTAACAGAACCCCTATCTATTTATCTAGAGAGTGTACTTAGACCGTTAGTTAATGGTAATAAGAAGATCCTGAAAGATAGTAAGCAATTTCTTTTAGACCTATATTCTCAAACTCACTCATTGGATACGAACCAACATTTTTCTTTGTGACACTTGATGTGGTTAGCTTATTCACAGTGATCCCCAATGACGTAGGAATAAGACTGATCACTGAATATTTGAAAGCACATTCAGACTTCACTGATAGAAAGATTGACCTTGTGACCCTGCTATTAGAGACTATATTAACTAATAATGTCTTTGCATTTGAAGAAGTCATTTACTTACAGAAGGATGGCGTGGCTATGGGCACATCATGTGCAAATAGCTACCAACCTAGTCATGGCCAGATGGGAAGATATTTTTCTCTTCAATAATCTATCATTTATAGAACATGCTGCAATGTACTGTCGCTTTGTGGACGACCTCTTTTTATATGGCTTGGAGATGAACCCTCCCTATTAAACTTTGTTTCTTACTTGGACAATACCACGGACTTCTTAAAATTTACTGCAAACTTCTCAGTTAGCAATCTTCCATTTTGGACGTGGAAGTATTTAGAATGACCAATGGTATGATCAACACAACTATTTATAGGAAAGATTGCCAAAGAAACAATATATTACATAGACAAAGTATGCATCCCGCCATGTATTTCAAAACGTCCTTAAAGGACAATTTATGAGGGTATCTAGATTGAATCCACAACAAGAAACTTATGTTTCAGGAATAGAGGACATGAAGGAGAGATTTCTGGAGAGAGGTTACAAAGAAAAAGAAATATTAGACACTATTAACACAGTGGAGACCTTAAGAACAAGTACTGCGAAACCATATTTTATGGCACATGAAGCAATGACCACTAGCTCAGGTTCCCTAGGAATGAAGTTAGAGCTAACCTTACTTTTAGTAAAATGAGCCTGCAAGTGAAAAGCATTATGAAGAAACACTGGGGTATTTTGAATTCAGATATAGAAGTTAGTGAGATTGCTGGCCCCACACCTCGTATAGCTTATAAAACCTTCCCAATCTGAAGAGCATCCTATGTAGACCAAGACATCCACTAGTTAACAGGTTGACAGTGAATAGAAACACAGTACCCTGTGGTCATTGCAATCAATGTATTTATATTAATAAAGAAACTAGTTTTGAGCACCCTACTACAGGACGCATTTACAATTTTAACACTAACACCAACTGTGAAAGTAAAATGTCATATATATGGCTAAATGTTTAGGATGTAATAGTTACTACATAGGGAAAACAAATAGATCATTTAAGGAGAGGATTAGGGAACACACGTACCACCTTAGAGTAGGTACAGAAACCAATGCATTGGCTAGACATAAAAGTTCAACTGGTACCAGTCATTCCTTTAAGTTCTGTGCCATTCAATGTGTGTATGAAGGATTCAGAGGTGGTGATCTAATTAACAGAACTTTAGAACAAGAAACAAGATGGATCATAAGATTAAGGTCCGATAAACCACCAGGCCTTAACGATAAAATCCAAATAAAGCCATTTTTGAAAAGTAGAAGATTACGAGGTAAAGAGATCTCCCACTAACTGTTCTAAATTCCACATTAGTTAGGTACATTTTCCTCACAACATTATGACCATGGTGTAGATGACCTATCTATATACTCAGACATATTGTAGGCATTTCATATACTTTCAACATTTGTCATAAGAAATGAATCTTTGCACACATATATTTAGTATTGAAAAGTACTGTTTATAAAAACTAATGTAAGACACCTCAGGATGCCATTCGGGATTAACAGAATATATGTGCCAAAATACTTCCCATTTCCCCTTTCCCTCATGTATTCCTTTCCTATATTTTCCGCTTCACCACATAAGAGTTTTAACATTTCACAATGTCTATATTTTAAATTTGGGTATCAAGGATGTAACAATTATAAAGTGCAATTAATGGTTGCTTAAGTCAGTGTGCTTATTTCCACCATTGTGGATCTGTACGAGAGTCAAGTTAATTATTAAGATATTGCTCTGTTTCCATATAGACGCTTTTGTTGCTTCGCTTATTGTTGAAGCATTCTTCCACCCACATTTTGTAAGTTACGCTCACATCCTGAAATGTCAAATGTCCCTGTTTATTAACGGAGATTGAAGAGACTAAGGCATGAACTAATGGACAGCTATTGAAAAGCTCGTCATGTACTTATGCCTGTTGTAAGCCTAATCGGCTTTTTTTAAATAGACACAATGTTTATTTTTATGAACGCTATGGTACGTAAGTACGCACAGTAGCGTTCTTTGTTTTGCATTCAAGAATTAACCAGGCACATATGCGCAAGGAATACGTTGTTGTGCTGTGATTTTTAAAAGCGTTTCAGAGTCTGCAGAAAATAAGTAATTTTGAAAAACTGTTTTTAACTTTTGATTTATACGAGAATAGCCTAACTAATGTGATACAAGTTTTTAACCACCTGTAATTGTTGACTGTTTTACGAGTCTACTCTGGATAGTATGAACTTCCAGTAAAACACGGAAATATCTAAAGTCACACTTTGTAAATATGTGCATTACAAGCAGTTTGGGTTATACTAACCAAGTCTGAAATGGCTTTTTTGATATATACTGCCTGAAAGTTCAGTACGAGATTTTCCTAAAGCACCATGAGATGATAAGTAAATATGACAAGGCTCTGAGATATACTCAATTGTTTAATATAATATAATGTATGTTTGGGCACCGATGCATTTTTTATGTATGTTTTTTTTTTTTTTTTTTTTTTATGTATGTTTATTTTGAACTATTCAGTTCTTACTTTTAATATACCAGTATTTTTCTTAGCTGAACAAGGTAACATTCATGGAACTGAGTTTAATGGGTTACTGTATTTTTAAATGAAGGAAACATGTGATTATAGAGATCCTATCACAAGCTTTTGTTGGTTTTAAAAGTGATGTTCAAAGTTTTAGTTTGTGTAAAGAGTCTGAAGAAGCCTTTGGCGAAAGCGCTTACTCGTTTGGAATAAACAATTTGCTAACTTACATGGATTTATTTGTTTGAATTTCTACTTTCATTTTATTGTTCATTGGAAAGTCACGCATCTTTTTGGACTGAGTTTTATTTCTGGTATACAAACAAAGTCTCAGACAGCATACTTATGAAGAAGTAAGCAAAAAGTCTCTGGTACACAAATCCTTGTCCCAGTGGGTTTTCAGTAAAGTGACTGTGGGTCTCAGCTAGCAGGGTTTCTATTGGTAGGACTAAAAACTCCAAACAAGACTTTTGTCTTCAAATGATTGCTCTGGCCTTGAAACATTTCACCTTGAAAAATACTCCAGACTTCTTTGAACTCTCAGACGAGCTACTTTTCCCATTATGTAGTTTGTCTGGCTTTATAAAGGCACAGGTGTACAGCTGTTTTTGTTAGGTGGCTGCAGGTATCTCACTTTTGGAAATAGGAGTATAAGAACAATACAACGCAAGTCATCATGGGACTATAATATGTGTAGCCATATACACCTTTAGGCAGACATACATGAAAGTTTTTGCCACCCTTTTCAAGCCATTAATAGTGCTCACTTCCCAAATCAAGCAAGGCTGTATACGATAACTCTGGTATAAAATTCTGTCTACCCATCAAATCATTACAACTTGCCTTAAAGGTAGCTAAAGTAATACTTTGTTTGGCTGTAGTGTCACCTTAAAATCATAGGCTAGGAATACATTCAGTCAGGAATCTGTTCCTCCAGCAGGTCTTGTTCATTTGTTGATATACACTTAGGTTCTTAGTGTGAGTTGTTTGTACAGCCACTGATTTTGCAAAAAAATAAGAGTTCAAATAGGCTTATTTTTTTCTAGCTTGAAAGGCAAGACATAGATCACATCGAAGTTACAAGTAGGCTACTAGGTATAGGGAGAGCTATGGTCATCTGCTGGGATGGCTGAAAGATTTATGGCCCTTAATTTTCTTGCATAAACATCTTTGGCACCTTTCCAGTTCAGAAATATGCATGGATTTGTGAATACCAATAATGGATGAGTTGTTTGGATCTTAAAAATATTCCCTTGTACATTACTTGTGCCAAATATAAAGATTTCCTGACTATCGAGACATTATGATCGATGATAAGAGTTGTCCACATAAGTATGCAGGTCTCTTATGACTCAGTCTGAAAAGTAGCACCATTTACAACATATGACGTAGGAACACTTTTTTCCATACACTACTATGCTGTCCTTTTTTGCATTTAGCTTGAGACTGTTTTAGTACTCCAGGTATGTGCATAGTTCAGCCCTTGCTTGGACCTATTTATGATCAGTAGATAAGCAGATAACAGTGCCCAGCCTGCAACCATCAGCAATCTTGGTCAACCACAGTTGTGGTATATTGACTTAGATGTCTGCAAAACAAATGTCAAAGAGAAGAAGGCTCATCATTAATCCCACTAGTTACAAGTTTGCATTCAGAGAGACCACCAGCAACTTTGACAACTTGGATAGGCAATTTGAATTGCAGCAGCCAGTATAGGGGGTTACATTACATTTATCTAACTTTTCAATAATATCAGCATGGGGAATAGTATTAAAAGCCTTGTCTTGGTTGAGATCAGCTGTAACCACTGTTCACAGCCACTTTAACCTCTTCCAGTATACTTACTAGATTTAGGAGACAGGACCTGCCCTTCTCAAAGTTATATTGATTGGCGTCTAGATCAGTTAAGTTGCTTGTGTCCACATAAATGAGTTATGCTATGATACAGTCTATGGCTTTGGATAGAAGGCTGGTAAGGCTGATGGCTCTACAACTACCTGGTTATGTAGGGGAGTCACAGTGACTGTGCTCTAGGCAGTACGCACAAACCCTGTGGATAGGGTGAGGTTGAACAGTTTAACTAGAGGCTTGAATGGTGCAAACTTGGCATTGATGAGAATGCAGCCCTGCATGTTCTTTGGTCCCATGGAAGCATTATTTTTTGTCATTGACAAGGAATCTAAGAATTGTTCCTATGGGATTTCAGAGGAAAACTAAATGTTCAACATACCTGGATCAACAGTCTGGATAGGTTTGGTAAAGTTAGAACTAAATTTGTCTGCTATTATAATATTGACTATATCCTTGGGATCAGAATCTAATATTTTGCACTTTGTGGTCTGACCTCACTAATGAGGATGTGACATGGGGTGGGGCGGGGTGCAATGCTCTCCCATGTTGGTACAATATGTTTGATCCTCTGGTTGGAATGTGCTCTATCTGGTCCATGGCATTTGTGATGATAAATTCCAGGAAACATTGTGCCTGTGAGTTAAAGGCAGTGTATGCCACCCAGTCTATAGAGAGGGTAGTTAAAGTCTCCAATGAATAGGGTATTTGGTTAGATGGTGAGCACCTCTAGCAGGTCTAGGTAAAAGTTGTGAGCTTCATGGTTTATAGATGGCATCCTGCAGGTTGGCCAGGACATGGTAAGGAACCTTATCTATGGAGACTTGGACATGGATTAACTCCAAGGCATAATCCTAATTAACTTACCTGGACTTTTTTGTTGCTAGTGTATAGCGATCCCTGGTCTATTCTGCTGTTGGTTTAAATGTATGGAAGGCTATAGCCTTTCACTGCTGGAGTACTTTATGTAGCTTTAAACCAAATATTGGTAACAGCATAGATGTCTACATTCTCCAGAATTAGGCATGCTTGTATGCTGTGGACTTTCTCATTTGGGGTCGGAGCATTCAATAGTAACACCTTAAGGTTGCTTTTGAGGTTTGTTTTGATTTGTTTGTTTTTTTTTTTTTGCTATGAAGGATTAAAATGCTTTGAGGGGGGTAAGGTTTTAGCCAATATATGAAAACCCAGGGAAGGGACAGATGCAGACCATCCTTGGCAAAGCAATGTGGTCTGTTAACCATGTCCCCTCGAGTGACACGAGTTACTAAGCCAGTTATTAAAATAAATCATTTTCTGTTCATATTCTGGTATCACCCTTGTTGAATATACAATGATGCTCAATGCAAGGCATGTACCTGACTGCGACACATATTGAGAGAGATCCATCATGTCTCTTTTCATACAGTCCAGTGAGATAAGTCTCAGGTCATTTACAACCACATGGACTATGATAGAATCAGATTGGTAACTGTAGTGCAGTAATTTGAGTGGTACATAATATTGCAGATCCTTGCTCCAGATAAGCAACTGTTATTGTCTTCTTGTCCAGCCTGGTGAGAGAGGCATCTGTGTGTTGTACAGTAGAATCTGTTATGACAAAAGTACTAGGTAAAGTGCTTGCTTGCCTTATGGGGCTTTATTCTTGGGGGATCAGTCAGTGTAGGCTTATATGTGGTGTTAGGTCTTGTCTTTGTTGTGTGCTTTAGTGATTCCTGAGGACAGGTGTTGCTGTTTGATATCTTAAGAGGTCATTGAGTTATGGAGAGGTTTCTTTTAATAGTTCAGCATAAGGGGGATGAACTGTATATGTGAAGGATGTAGTGTGTCTTCTTGACAACCTTGATTGTAAATGAGATATTTGCCTCCAAGGAAATTATGTTTATACATCTCTAGCATAATGTGTTAGTTTCTTTTAAGGATTAAAAGGTTGTCTGAGTACATGAGACAATTGCTACATAGTCTCAGGATGTCCATATTTAGCAAGATGGCCACAGAGACATTAGGAAATTGCAAACCCATGCTGTCAGGTCCTGTATTTGGGTTGGACTATTATGGTTTAGGGAGGTTTTACAGAGGTAACCTGAGTGGTGTCTAAGGTTAAGGCTAGATGTTAGATAGTAGTATAATCTGATATTAGTGCTGTTTGACATGCTAACTAGATGTCTCATGCTTATTTCCATGTAAAGCCTTTCTATGTTACAGGTTAAAGTCCTAACCACTAGCTTTATAGGTTTGTCACTATGCAAGTTACTGCTAACTGCCATGAAATGGTGAACAGCTCCATGAAAAAGTGTCTAAGTTATAGCAGGCAGGAAGAAACCTAAAAACGAACTCCTGTGCCTCTGGTCAATAGACAACTACAATTTGAGTTCCCTGGAGTGCTTCCTAATTCAGAGACCAGGTAAACACCTTCCGCCACAAGATGGATGATCCTGTAACTTATTAATGTAATAACACAGCAAAAGTAACTCGCAAGTGCAGATTAAAATCAAACAACTAAGTTCATAATAAGGCCTCTGGCTGATGAAACAATCTCACTTTAAGTCTCCCAGTGTGTTTCCCAACTCGGACTAACCAGCCTACTTTACTACTGCCACTAGAATTGCAGTCCCAGTCTTCTTAATGTAAAAACACACTTTGGTTAGCCAAAAGTGAAAAGGCAGCCACTAGGTAGAACAGTAAATGTCCCTTTAAGTTGCCTTGTGTGTTTCCCAACTTGGATAGACCAGGCTACCTTTCTACTCCCACTCATCTTCTTAATGAAAAAACACTTTAATTAGCCAAACGTAAGAGGTATTAAATCAAGCAACTAGCTACAAGTAGTTCTCACTAAAGCTTATCGGTGTGTATTCCAAATGAGACAAACTAGACTAGCTTTTTTTTCTGCCTCAAGAATTGCAGCCCCAGTCTTAATGTAAAAACACTCTTCAGTTAGCCACAAGAGAAAGGATACTAGAAATAAATCTAAGAGCTAGCTTATTAGAAGATAATTCCAATGCAGATGTCAGCAATGAGGAACACACAGACTTTAAGGCAATTTCAAAGTATACTAACAGTCTAAGGAAGGGCCTTCCCAGTTTCTTCTGTCAGTAGCCAGCAAGATGAGCAGAGGGGATAAGACTGGGAGGAGCTTCTAGGGGCAGGTATATAACAGTACCAGATATAAAAGCAGAAGAGGAATAAAAAGTGAGTGAGAAACCAAATTCAGAAGAGACTGTAAAATTGCAATAAAATGAGGGCCTAGTCAGAACACTTAGGACTAGCACAGAAACCAAAAAGCCCTGCAGACTATAAAAATGCCTTAAATTAATAGCTTTAACACGGAGTCTGCATGTCCTCCCTGTGATCGCGTGGGTTTCCTCCGGGTGCTCTGGTTTCCTCCCACATCCCAAAGGCATGCTGTAGGTGGATTGGACACTCTAAATTGGCCCTAGGCATGATTGCGTGCATGTGTGTGCCTTCTGTGGAAGGTTGGGCGCCAGGCTGGCAACACAACACAGTAAAACTCCACTGCCAATCATGAGTGGACAGGTGATCCGCTGTGGCGACACCTAACCTGGAAAAGCCGAAAGAAGAAGAAGATCAGATAAAAAGCAAACACAAAAAAAAAAATATTCAAAATGTATGATAACTGCAATATTGTAAATGTTGTTTAAATGCACTTTTCTGGAGGCAAAATGTAGTCCTGATGCTTTGTTTTCAAGCTTCAAAGCTTCCAGCAGTCACAAGACTTATGATATAAGGTAACATCATTTTCTAACTATTTTGTAATGTATTCTAGCAACATTTTGAAATGTTAAAGCTTTGTATCAGCTTTAATATCTGGCTCAGATGTATACTTACAAATAGGATTGCATATCATATTTGCATTTTCTTGAGAATTACCCAGAGGTCTTAAAAATGAATAGTGTTTCATCACAATTGTGGTTATTATTTGATGGCAACAATGGGACATTTAATTTCTTTAACTGCACGAAGCTCTGAAAAAAAAATGTTTCTCTTATCCAGCTGTTTTAGGAACACGGTTGTCATATTTCAAAGTTGCATTCCTTCGTCACTCTCTATTGTTATCAGCCTGTATTTTCCCCATAGGATGCACAGCACAAACACGTCCTTTCAGTACTGTGACAATGGGTCTGCTGTGAACTACTGAAGCAGGCCTTTCCAAATGTCTGACCTACCAGCAATACTGTCCTGCAATTCATGTAGCCTCCATAATAAAAGGGAAAGGAAGAATGCGCTTGTCTCCAACCCATGGAGTTGGCACAGTCAAGTCTATGAGCTGTAGTTCTTGTGGTGCAGGGTTTGATAACATTCGGTGCTCATTTGCCTACTTTGTGCCATTGAGCAACTTGTTTAACCAGATTTAGCTGCCAGATCACCCCTGAAAAAGGACTGTGTGTGCAGTGGGCCTATCTGGTTAACAACTGGGTATTGTTATTATGCCACAATCTTTAACCTGTTCACTCAAATGGAGCTCAGGAAGTTTGCAATGTAACCTCCAATGGGCAGAGCCTAAGCCTTTTGAAAAAATCAAATTATGTCCTCACATTTCAAACAATTGTTCATATCTCTGAAACCACAGGGGTTATAAAAGAAGTATAAATGGCAGACCCTTCAGCACAAGCTATTTTTATTCTAGGTCTTAAACTGAATTTTATAAGTCAGAGTAAACACAGTAACTATTATGTTTGTAATATTTTATAAACAGCTTACAATATCTCAGTAACCACTCAAGCTACACACAGCATTTTATTCATCTAGCTGAAAGCTTCCATATGCGACTAAGGTTCTGTTTGTGTTACTTGGTTGTTGAAATATTTAGAAAAATGTGAAAATGATATCTATATAAATTAATATCATAAAACAACAGTTAATATGTCTTTACCTGCATTAGACAGAGGTCAAATATTAATGCAGTTGAGTTTGCCATTGTGTAAGCTTTAAGATGAATTTTTTAAAAACCTTGTATATACCTTGGTTTTGGAATTATTGATGCAAATATGATCAAGCAATATTTGGTGCCAAGAGGTGTCAGTAGGAGTTAACTGCAGATGCACCTGGAGGCATCACTCGGATGTAATGAGTTAAATTTACTGTGATCCCAAGTTCACAAGACAGATGCATTTATTCTCTTTTATCTGAGATGAACCAATATATATATATATATATATATATATATATATATATATATATATATATATATATATATATCTTAGGGATGTGGAAGCAGAGCTACACACTGCAAGTGCTGAGTGGCTGCTACATCACATTAGATAAATATTATAGTGATGTATGACTTGACAACTGGTTCATCTGTGGTGGACTGTACATGGTGTATTTTTAACCAATAAGCTGATTTAGAGCCATGAAAACATGTTTATTGCATGCCACACCTTTCATTTTGGCAAATGCCACAATGCCACAGTCTTTTCATTGTTGGCTATAAGCCTTTTCAATATCCTATTTGCATGAAAATAAGGGGATGGCACTTTTCAGTGCTGCATTTCAAACGTATTCTAAAAGAACGGAAATTTATATGGTTGACATTAATCTATTTTTTGGTATTCTAGAATGTGAGAATAACTTTGAATGCTCATTGGCAACCTTTCAATTATGCCTATTTTGGAGGTATATTTGTATTTGCAGGGCTGATTTATCCCAGCACATCATATATCAGGTTCTGATGTTTTAACCCTATTGTTAGGCTTAATCTATTCATTCAACCAATTTTCAGAATCCCCCATCAGACATGGGTACTGAAGTTGTTTAGTGTACAGAAAACCACACTACATGACCAGCATACTGACGGGCACCAATAAATTAAAGGAAGTGGATCCACATCTTACATATTCCATTTACAGAAGCAAAAATAGATGACTTCATAAGGTAGATTTTTGCAATAGCAGTCATTAAAAGCTATAGATTTTTAATTGTGCCTTTGATAATATGTTTATGTTTTCACATCACCTTTTGTCACTCAAATTTTTAAAATCGTGTTTCTGAGTAGACTCTGACATTCCTACTGGAAGTGCAGAAAGTTATGTGTTATTGGAATCTAAATTTTATGCTAATTAGGTGTCCAGATTTTTATCTAATTTTTAAGTGCTTCTGTACGTATTTGCAGTGTCTGCAGGTTGAGAGGTAAGCTCATTAGCCAGACTTAGTAAATATTCTTTACCATTAAGTGGAGCATATAGTCCATGATGACATTTGACCAAACTGACTTTGGTAACTTTGGCACCTGAACTTGAACATTCACACTATAGGCAATATTTCATTGGCACAATATGCAACTGATTAATATGCTCTTTATCAGGCAGTCTCTGGGAATCATATTCTTTCTCTCCCTGACGGTGTTTTTTTTTTGCCATTCTCAAATGAGGTTCATCTCTGTGGACCTTATTTCTAAAGTTTCTTGGATGGTTGGTCTACTGACTTTCAGCAGATACTTTCAGCTACTGATATCATAATATCATCCTTACAATGTTCTTATTCATTTATGATTTCTAAATGTCACTCTCACTTTTCTATTTTATACCAAATATTTGTTACATAAATCTTCTTTTCTCTCCAGAAAGAATGTGATCTTTCTCTGATCCAGTCTCTGTTTCCTTTAATCTTAAATATTTTGGGACTATACACTCACCTGTCATGTTGACGTTGTCTTCACTTGCTTTTACCAATCTCTCCCTTTCTCTATGGTTCACTGTAGCTGCCTTGTGACAGACCAGGGGATTCTTAAATATTGCACATACTCCCTTACATGGGCTATGTGCAGTCTGAATAGTACACAATCATAACATTAGTGCTAGTCATATGAAGAATTTGCACTGTTGCCAAACCACATACACATTTTGTACCCATGGAGGTAACATGCACATGGAGATCACCACCAACCATATTCCTCTTGAAATTATCCCTCATGATCCCTGTAAGATCTGTGGGGTTTATGCATGGATGGACGATGCATCATGACAAAAGCCTTTAACTTGTCTAACAGATTCCTGCACTGCATTCTGTGGTGCATCATATATATGCTATAATGTCACCTCGGTACTGAAGTGTTTCGATGGTGTAGCTGAGGTCATAGACTGATGCTAGACCCTGACCAGGAACACATGTGATTTATAAGCGTTTTATCTTTGTTGTTCATACCTGCAGTCATGCATTCATCTAGATCTCATTAAGCATGGGAGTCATAACACTATTGGCCTGTTAATAGATGATATACTTTGCTGTTGTTTGCTCCCCCAGTATCATATTAAGCTACATCTGTAGGTTTCTTTGTGCAATGTGATGTCAGCATATGTGTTTTAACAATTGTCAGGAGATATTGTGCAAATGATTATTGCTTGACTGCTAAGTACTAAGCAACATTTCAGTCTTCCATAGCTCCATCCATTTGGTGCGCTGCATGGCTGTCTGCACTTTGCTTCACATAGTGTGCTAACTAAACTATCTTGCCCTACTATGGAATTTCTATATTTATGACATTTAGCCAGTGGTATTATTCTGTTGACCACCTTCATTTGCATACATACCCATCAGCTGCGAATTTTCAGCTACTCTCAGTCTGCTTCTTTGTATAGTCTACAGTTCACTGAATTTTGTGACTTTGTTAGGGCTGATGTTTATGGAAATGGCCATGTGCCTGTCCTCACCATGTTTATGATATTGTTTTCTCCATTTTGTTAAAGAAATATGAATTGATGTAACAACAATCTTAGTATCTGTCTATTCTAAGTGATAATTTTATTAGGATTATTATAAATAGTCTTAAATGCATATGTATTATTAGTTTGGAAGCCTTTCCATACAAATATGTGTGAAAGTGCTCACAAGCATATGCAATTAGCAGTGTTTCTTTTTCAGCCTCTGACCACCTCCTTTCCAAATTAGATGAGTTCTGTTTACATACTTGGCAATTGTATTCTCTCCCTGGTTTGGCTTAGTAAGGCTCCTAATCTGACATCTATTTCAAGGCTTGTTTAACATTCAGGGTCAGAGTGACTTATTTCTCTTACTAAATTCTAACTTTTCTTTGTTCTAAACCTGAGTGTTGTTATTCAATTGGTTTAAAAACTGTATTTATGCTTCTATTAATTCTCTTTATGATGCTGTTATTGTACTGAAATCTTTAAGTATTTATTGTAATGTGCTATCCCAAGTAAACCCTTAACTTCTATTGCATTTGCTGGCAGTGTTATGTTTCTCAGAAAAAAAAACATAAAAAACACAAAACCCTTAACAATGAGTTTTTGCAACTTGTATTTGCTTCACTTCAATTCAATTTCCTTTCTTTTATCATTTGTAGAATGTTTCTCAATGTCTTGTCATGTTCTTCAGCTGTTTCTCATAAAATAATTGTTTCTAATATGGTTTACTGAGCTGGAAAATAATGGGCTAAATGTACCACAGAGAAGTGGTATGTGGCTACGTGGCTGTGTGATACTGGTTTCACAATATCTAATATGCAACTTGACTTGATAATCAAATGGGTGACTGTACCCCTCTAGAATATTTCATATCTTAGCATTGTTCCCTGCTTCTATTGAGATTAATATTCCAATTACAAAGTTCCCTTGCTGTTGGATAGCTCAGCATAGCTGACTCTCTATGCTCTACAAGCTAGACATCTGCACTTGTTTGTTGATTTGTACATATTTCTGCTTCAAGCTATCATTTTATTCTTCTCACTGCTGGTTTCAAATGTGATTTGGGTATAAATGTTAAAATATGGTCTATAGATGGTGCTGTTTCAATCAACATTTTTATTTTTACTTAGTGTCACATTCACTGTTTAACTGCATTGTCTCCCTTATGTAGCAGATATATTTCACTTTTGTCATTTGTTTCACTACTTGACTATTCATCATATTCTGTTTCATCTGTTATTGGATGCATAGTCTTTTTTTCTCAAAATTCTGTTTGTTTTGTGCAACAACTAAAGTATGTTATTAGTTTATTTTGTTTTCTTTTTTTCATTTCCATGCACACATGCACATAACTTGTATAATCTGTCTCTTTCTGGACATATTCCACTATGCAGATAACTACCCCAACAGTATCTGCACATTTACTGGGATTCATAGAGAAGCACTGAATGCTGGAGCAAGGCTTGCATCACATAGTGGTGTTACACTACAGTGTAAAGTTCACAAGAATCTGCAAATGGTGATACAGTGCACATCTGAGCAGATAGCTGTGCCCCAGTGTGGAAAGCAATGCTAAAAAGCTGCAGTCCAGCCATAGTAGCTCAGATCAACAAGGACAAGGCTGAGGTGGGTCACTGTGGTCAATGGAAGTGTGTTACTCCATTCTGGTGGCCTGATGATGGGGGCTGCCAGTCAAATGAATCAGCATTCACTCCAGGAGGGGGTATGGTAGCAGATACTCAGTGGCCATTGCCTTGTTAACTGCCTCCATCAAGTAATGGCATACAGGAGTAGTTGGTTAAATTAGAGGGGCCGGAGTCAAACTTAGCTTCCACAACTAAGGACAACCATAAGGCATTTTTAGTTACATCATTAACCTAAAAATAAAGGTCCAGATTTGTGCCAAACTGGTAGTTAATGATACTATATATATTGAGCCTCTGTACATAGCTAACCTGTAGGCTGACAGGTTCTGTGAAAACTTCACATCCCTGTCTTTACCACACATACCCCATGACATCTCTACCACCTGTCCCCTACCTTGTATGTCTAAAGAGCAGGTTGTAAACACCCTCTCTAAGGCCAAAACTACAGCATCTATGTGACCTGTAAGTCCCCCGGCTGTGTCCTACATGGGCTTCAACAAGAATTGGCAACACCACTGGTACTCTTTTCAATCATAGTCTAAGCACTGGCTTCATCCCAGCTAAATGGAAAATGGCCACCGTTATTCCCTTGCACAAAGATGGTGCTTCCACTGACCCTGGGAGCTATAGACCTATTAGCCTGACTAGCCTTATCTGCAAGGCCATGAAGTGAATCATCATGGACCTTATTAAAGATATTGGTAATCTCCAAACACTTGACCCTACTCAGTTTGGATTTGTCAAAGGGAGATCATGTCAGTTAAACCTGGTGGACTTCTTCGAGACAGTCACGAAGGCCCTGGGCAAGGGAAAATCTGTGCATACAGCCTACCTACACCTGGTCAAGGCTTTTGACAATATCCCCAACTCAGGCCTCATTGACAAACTCACCCAGCCCTTATATCATTAGATGAGTTGCTAACTGGCTCACTGATAGAATACATATAGTCAAAATAGAGGAATCCACCTCCAACATCAGACCTGTAACCAGTAGTGTTCCCCAGGGATCAGTCCTAGGAGCTCTACTGTTTTGAATATATTTCTCTGAAGTACAAGCAAAAACTAAAGTTGTGGCTGACAAAGATTGCTGATGACTGCAAACTGGGAACAGTCATCAAATCTCCAAATGATGTCAACATCCTACAAGAGGGTCTTACACAAACAAATGATTGGTGCCAAAGTCATGGCCTTAAACTCAATGCAAAAAAATGTAATATCATCCCTTTCAGTAAGAGCAATGTTTCTGCTAACTACCACATCAATAGCAACACCCTAAGTACACACTCAGTGGTGAGAGAATTGGGAACATATGTTGACAGCAATCTTACATTACATCACCATGTCTCCACAGTGGTAAGAAGGGTATTCTATATCACTCATCTCATAAGTAAGGGCACTGCCTCCAGACAAAAAAAAAAAAAAAGAATTTAAAACCTCCCTGTACTCTTCCTTCATCGGGCCAATAATTGAGTACAACACCCCTTTTGATATGTACCTTTCCAAGCACCTGCAGCAATTGAAAAATCCAAAAAGGTTTCTCAAAAGGAAAATTCAAGGTCTTCAGCATTTGTCCTTTGTGGATTGTCTGAAATCCCTGTCACTTTATTATCTTTCATACAGACTACTTAGAGGTGATCTCTGCCTTGCATATAAGGCAATCTCTGACCTTGCTTTATTGGAAATGATGCATATATACAAGTCAAAAGGTACACGGGTTACTCACTCTAAAGACTTTAACCTGGTATGTGACATTAATAGAACCTGCTGGAGGGACAGATTTGTCTCCCAGAGGTTACCACACCTTTGGAACAGACCCCACTTCATGTCAAACAGAGCACCTCATTGGCCCTCTTCAAATGCAGTTTGGACGATTGGATGGGTAACTGTAAATTCACCCCTGGGGGTTCCACCTGTGTCCCTGTTGGACATGGGCATTAGGTGCTGATCATGGAAATAAGGGTAGAACTTGGCTATGCTTGTAAGGGCCCTAGGGCCATAAGCCTAGTAACTTCCTACATTCCTATGGAGTGTATCTCTCCTACGGGCTGAAGGATTGTGGCTGGAAGGAGATTGTTATTTTGAGATAAAAAGATAAATCTCTTATAGTAAGTTTTCTTGGACTGTAATTTTAGTATGTGTATACTATACATAAACATAGACACTACAGTGATATATTTGCAGACAGAAGGTAAATACATTTTTTGAACTGTACATTTTCTAAGTTATAGATGATATAAATCAGTTATAAGATGATTTGATCATGGAATTGTAAAGGGTATGTGATGGAGTTCATGAGCTATTATAATTTTGGGAATAGACAGTAACATGATAATAAGTGGCATTTAATAAACATAAAAGTAAAAGCACTAGCATAGTTGGAAAGAATATTACTGTGGGACTTGCGGTGGTCAATAATGAGATTAAATTAAGTATAATTTAAAATGGCATGTGCTTAATTATATGATTATTGATTTGTTAGATATTTTTTGTGTGAGGATAAGTAGTTAAGGTGGGTTAAAGTAAGGAACAACAAGTCCAGTAGGTTGATGGAAAGCTAATGCTTTAGAAGGAGGTGCTAGCAAAGGAACACGTGGGAGGAAATGTGAGAGTTTAAAAGTATGGATAAAAGGGGTGTGTGGGTAAATGAGTAGTGGAGATGAACAAAGCAGGTTACAGATTCTCACCTTTTGTCAAAAACTGTCACTTTGCACATTCACAGAATGAAACTCAAATTGTCTGCAAGTTGCAGTTTACAGAAAGTAAAATGCAGCTTGCAGTTTACAGGAAGTAAAATATATGCTACTAAAATATTTGAAGGAATAAAAGGCACCAAAAATACCATTGAAAGCTAGAAATGGCTAATTGTGAGAACAGCATGCTTGTATTTGCCAATGCTGACCACTAAAACAGGTGAGCACAGAACATAAGGTGAGAGAATGGAATGGAAAAAGACACAATATGATTTTACTATGATATTTTGGACTTAATATATTTTTTTGTGAAGTGGAGGGGCAGATCACAACAAATGTTTCCCCCAGCTTGAAGAGTAGCACTAAATAATACTGTAGCCACTCTATATCCAAAATATAAAGCTGACAGTATTGTGATTTTAATGAAAAAAAATATGTTACACACGCTATGCAGTGTACAAAAGGAAGATGCCTGTATAATCAGCACTTCTAGCAAGTAATGCTGCGGCAGTGCCTGGTTTTAAAATGTAAAGAAATGGGTTCAGTGAAACATAAGGAAGCTTAGTTTTCATGCAATTAGTAACACCTAAAAGAGAAAAGAGAGAGAAGATAGCTATAGAAATATGAGTTAGAGAGAAGACCTTTGCAAGGTGCTAATAAACTAATCCAGCACTGGAAACTGAAAACAAAGTACAGTTCATCTAGTTCAGTTCTAGTTCTACTTTTGTGACACTTATCATTCATAAGGAGCAATGACCTGATAGAAATATGACAGAATCTTAAGCAGAATAACAAAAATGCATAGTGAGGTGCTAAAGTCGCGCAGAGACACTATACGCTATTACAGCATTTAGTGCAGCAGTCACTTCAACAAGCAATCAGTCAATGTAGTACAAGAAATTAAGAATGTCTTGAATATCTATTGGAAATGACAGGCTAGACCTTACTGGATAAGGGAGTTGTAAGTGGTCAAAAAAATACCTCTCAACATCTTATTGCAAGAAAACTGGACAAACCAAAAATAATTTTGGGGGAGCAAGAAAAGTCCAAAAATAGGCACAGTTTTTAAATATTGCTCTTACAACCTTACAAAGTTGTTAGGATACCACGTTTTGCGTTGGCATGCATTTTCTGAAAGATATGATGTCTGAAACTCAAATGTCTGTTATTATTTAGTGACTTATCCTCAGCAATTTGCCAGAAATCCATACATTTTATGAGAAACAGACCAAAACTATGACACAAAAGTCTGGATATTCTGTGAAAATCTAGACAGTTGAGAGGTATGAAGTGGATATTTACAATTATTTTAATGTTTATTGTGTATTTTTCAGACTTTGAGACTTTTCATCCCGAGGTCCCTTCTGAAAATGGGCCTTACCCAGCAGGGTTAACCTGTTTAAAAAAACACAAACAATGTATTTCACTTCATTATCTACCTGCATAGTGCAGAGTATAGGCTAAATGCCTTTGTGAGCCATTTTAAGCATAGCCAATGATCTCATGTGAGAATCAAACTGTGCACCTTATATCTATAAGGTAAACATCTTACCCACTATGCCAAGCCCCCATCCTATTTTTTATTTATGTGGAACTTCTGTCTGTCATCAAAACATTCACATACAAGCAATATTTATCAACTCATGTAAGACAAAGGGCATCTCAAGCAGGTAAAATGAGCCAGCAACACCAAAGAATTTAAAGAAAAAAGATACTGATTTCAGTAACACTGAGGCTAGATAAAAAGCTGTTCATGAGAATATAATCATTTCATACAAAATATTGCAGTCAAACATACACTATCTATACACAGCATTCACAAATGCTTCATCGGGTGAAACTGCATATACCAAATGTGCCCCTATTAAAATACTTAAAAAATGATCACCTGATATAAAAGGAAGGAACTCATTACTTAAACAATCAGTATAATAACATCAAAATGGCATAAAAGGAAAAAATGCAATTGCATTTCCATTCTTAAAATTAAATTCTTAAATTATATCTAGGCTTATGGAGGGAAAGTGAAACTTTAGGCTTGAACAATTAAGAGGTATGTAATTATATGAACTTTTTTTTTTTTAATCAAACTTCTGTGGTTTGATTCTACTGCTTTTTTTTGCTGACCCACAGCACCTTCATATGTGTGTGTGTGTGTGTCTATGTATATATCTATATATATATATCTATATATATATATATATATATATATATATATATATATATATATGTGTGTAGACAGTTTGGGGTCTATGTTGTTTGCTCGAAATCCCAAAATCTCGAACAAGCAACATCGATGCCCATAAGAGCGAAACTGCACTAGCGCGAAAGTGCATTATCACAAAAGCCGGTTTTCCGAACCGGCAAAAAACAAAAGAAATACTGATAAAATCAGTATTTTGCAGGGGGCGCAAGCACCCCTGCACCCCCCATGTGGGCAGCTGCACCCCCCACACCCCCCTACTTAAATATACCAACTCCGAGATTGCACTACAGTGCAGTAACAGGAAATATTCCCATTACGTGCTGTATGCAGATCTCCATGCAGTCTGGTCGAGCTTTCACAAACTCGATCATATGGGGTCGGCCATATGAAGTTCGAGATTGTGGGAATTCGACCATTTGCAGTAGACCCAACATATGATATACAGTATATATATATATATATATATATATATATATATATATAGTAAAAATTACTACTCAAGCACCAAAATCACCCTGAAAAATTAAGAAATTAGTACTACGGGGGCAAAACTGGTACTCCCTCTCCCACCTTAGTAAATGACTCAGACAGCATTGCCACTCAATTTAATAAATTCTTTAGTGAAACAATAATGACCCTAGCCAACCAACAGAAAAGTCAACATATACACCCTTTGCCTGAACCCGCCACTACTCATAAAGAATAGCGCCTTCCAATTCCAGCCCATTTCTATAGATAGGATAAAAAATTACCTCAAAAAACTAAAATCCACTACTCTGGATGCTGACAAATTACCAGGGTAATTCCTAAAAATTGCTGCCAATGCAGTGGCCTACTCTAGAGCCATTCTAATTAACAGATCCCTTTCAGAAGCCATTGTCCCTGAAATCTGGAAAATATCTCACATAATCCCCCTACATAAAGGAGGTAATTCCACAGAACTCACAAACTACTGACCTATATTCTATCCCCTTTAGCAAAAGTCTTTGAAAAGTGCATACACTCCCAAATGATAGACTATTTGCACACAAACAAGCTCCTATCAAACACCCAGCATGGCTTTCACCCCTTCCATAGTACCACCACTGCCCTCTTGTCCTTCTCCAATACAGTAAACGCTCATAGAAACAATGGTCAATTTGTTTCTGCCACCTTTCTTGACCTATCAAAGACCTTTGATATTCTTATCAAAGAACTATCTGAGTTAGAACTTTCTCATCTCTCCATAGCCTGGTTCCAAAGCTATTTAGCTAGCCATCAGCAAGCAGTTCTGTGTAAACAAGAACTCTCCTCCCTTCTTTTAGTCACCCTTGGTGTTCCCCAGGGTGCCATTTTAGGCCCTCTGCTTTTCACCCTATATACCAATAAGCTCCTTGCCTCCATTCCCAATACATCTGTCATTCAATATGCAGACAGTTTAGTGTTAATATGTGCAGCTTCCTCACTGCAGGAACTTCACACATTAACTCAAAAATCATTCCTCGTGTCGTGTCTAACCATATCAAAGGTCTTCGATAGGTCAAGAAAGGTGGCAGAAACAAATTGACCATTGTTTCTATGAGCGTTTACTGTATTGGAGAAGGACAAGAGGGCAGTGCTGGTACTATGGAAGGGTTGAAAGCCATGCTGGGTGTTTGATAGGAGCAAACAAATTACTCATCTCTACTCATAAATCTAACAATAGAGCAGGAGAATCCCTCTTCACCAACACTGTAGGCAAAAGCTGGAACCTACTTCCTGTGGAACTTACATCTCTTTCTTCAACTTCACTATTTAAAAAGAAACTTAAATCATATCTTACAACTCGCTGGCTATGTCCCTGTACTAACCCTGACTAATCATGTCCCACTGTTAGTCTTGCCCAACATATTATTTTTTTTTGCATCTCTCACTTTCTGTTACTTTAAATCCACCTTTCTGTTACTTTAATTCCACTACCATTAATGCTGACTTACTGTAACCAGGAATCAACTGAATTGGCCATCTTACTGTCTCAACAACCTACTACCCTTCACCTAATTCTTACAATCCCATTTTAATGACTTTGTTCTCTTATTCCTGCTACTCTTTACTTTGTGTGTCTTCCAACTACTTCTAAATCCTTTCTCCCTCTTCTCATACAAAAAAAAAAAAAAAAAAAAAATTTTTGTTTTTTGTTATATGTTTTGTTACCTTAGAACAAATGTAATCATCTCATAATATTCTTATGTTTTGTTACCTTAGAACACATGTAATCATCTCATAATATTCTTGTAATTAACGTTTTAATGTACTATATCTGTTAGTTTTCTATGTGGAGCTTTTCTCCCCGGGCCTCTACTGAAAATGGACATATATCCAGCTAGACTAGCCCGGTCAACAAATGTAAAATAAACAAATAAATAATTCCTCTCTATTGAAACATGGCTATCCAATATCCAACTTATTCTAAACCCTGCTAAAACCAAACTTCTGGTCTTTAAACCCACTAGGTCCACCTCTTCACTTACCACCTTTGATATCATGTCCAGGAACAAAACTGCTATCTCCCCTACAGAGCACACCAAACTCCTGGGTGTTGAGACTGATAACAATCTAAGATTTGATATCCACATCTCCCACATCATCAAAAAAGTCCACATAATACTAGGTACCCTCTATAGAAATAGATAATTCCTTACCCAACAAACAAAAGCTACCATAGCCCACACTCACCTTATTTCTACCCTCCTCTATGCTTCACTTATTCTCTGCAACCTTAGAAAAACAGATCTAGCTAAGCTTGACTCCTGCTACAACAAAATCGCTAGATTTGCCTCTGACTCCACATTTAGATCTCACCACTGCTCATCCTTGAAGCAACTCAGCTGGTTGGAACTTCATATACCCTTGCATTACAACCAACTCTCTTTGGCCCATAAAATACTGTATCAACTAGAAAAAAACCCTGCATTACAAAAGCTACTTCACCTCCACACCAGTAACTGAACTCTTCGTTCCACTAACAAAGTTATTCTCACAGTAACTAAGTGTAATAATACAGCAGGGGACTCCATCTTCTCTAATTATGTAACCAAAAGCTGTAATGTTCTACCCAATCACATAACTATCATTGCTTCCTTCACACAGTTTAAAAGATCTTTAAAACTGCATCTCTTTAATAATTGGCTATGTTCTTGCACTACACCAGGATAGTCCCTCCCCTATGCTTGACCCTCCTTAGGTTCATAGATTAGTATTAGTCTAACTGCCCTTGTGAGTCATTTTAAGCCTAGCCAATTATCCCCTGTGAGATTCAAACCCTGTACTTTGTGTTTGTAAGGCAAACACCTTAACCATTAAGCCACCCTTCCAACCCTTCACTATTCTCAGACCTCAAGATGAATGTATAGGTCTAAGTTATATGATTTATTATTCCCGTACTATATAACAAAAATTGATGTATGTTAAGGTCTAGACTCTAACAATCATCAAGAAGCTGTTGTTTTACATGTCTCTTCAATAGTGACCTTGATGTTATTCTTTCTCTTTTAAATTAGTCACTCTAATGCTATTGTATTATTTTTCTAAATGTGTCTGTTATTGATGTACATACTACTTTAATTAGCACTAGCTGCATTTGTATGCATTTTTCCTTGTTTTTGTTGTTTGCGGAGCTTTTCTCCCTGGGCCTCCACTGAAAATGGACCTGTGTCCAATGGACTATCCCGGTTAACAAATGTAAAATAAATAAATAAATATAATATAATATATACACACACATGCACATGTGTGTGTATGTATATATATATATATATATATATATATATACACACATATATGTATGTATGTATGCACATACACACATTAAATATATCTATTTATATACACCAATACATATATACATATATATATATATATATATATATATATATATCTTCCAAAGAAATAAACCAAAGAACCACAAGGTCACCAAACCGCAACTTGTAAAATCCAAAAGATGACCAAGAAAAGTGAAGCAATAAAGCTCTGGACGGCACTAAAAAAACAAGCTGATATTTAATGAACCACGTACAAAGACTACATTAACGTCACACAATACGTTTTTGTTTCTATCACTTCCTCAGATGTGGGCTGGTGAAATACAAAATCCATTATATATTGTATACTCTGCTTTAATTAACCAATCAAAATGCAATTTAGTTAATTAATTAAATGGGTTGTGAAAATTCATTTAAATACAAAATGTTCATACAATGGACCTGTTATCGTAAATATTTAAGATTAAAACATATACCAATTCATTACATGAATTATGGATGTTCATAGGTTCATAGGTAGGTACTAGGCTATTGGCCTTGGGGCCTATACAAGCCCAGCCAAAAAGGTACCCTGGCTTTTGCCACCCAAGAAAATAATTTTCCTGTGCCACTGTCGAGCAGAGCCACAGAGGTGATCCCTGGGGTGAATTTCTTATTTCCCATCCAATCATCAAGATTTTTCTTGAAGAGTGCTAATGAGGAGCTTTGTTTGATATAGACAGGCAGTTTATTTCCGAGTATGGGAAGTCTCTGGGACAGGAATCTATCCCTCTGGCATGTTCTGTTTATTGTGGTGACAAGGTTTAGGTCCCTAGAGGCTGTAGCTCGGAGGGATTGGGATTTCTTTAAGTGGAGCATGTCCAACAGCTCTGGGTTTGACATAGCTTTGTATGTTAGGCAGAGATCACCTCTGAGTAGGCGATATGCGATGGAGTAAAGCTGGAGTTTTTTTGAGACGGTCTGTGTAGGGCATCTCTTTGAGGCAGTAATCCTCTTTGTTAGGTATTTCTGTGGCCTTTCCTGTTGTTGTAGATGTCTTGTGAGGTGCATACCAAAAGGGCATTGTACTCTATAATGGGTCTAATGAGTGATGAGTAGAGGGGAACAATGACCTCTTTTTTTCTGGATGAGAAACCTTTTGTGATAAGGTGTGCCACGTAGAAGGATTTCCTGACTACGGTGGAGATGTGATTATCAAAGGAGAGACTACTGTCAACCTGTGTCCCAAGGTCTCTTATCACACTTTTGGTGTTAAGTATACTACTGCCTATGTTGTAGTTCATGGGTACAGAGTTTTTACCAAAGGGGATAACAATGCACTTTTTGGCATTGAGCTTGAGGCCATGGCTTTGATACCAGGCATCTGTCTCAGTGAGGCCCTTTTGTAGGATGTCCACATCATTAGGAGTTTCGATTATGGCTCCTAGTTTGCAGTCATCTGTGAACTTCATTAGCCAAAGACCTTCTGTGTTAGCCTGTACTTCAGAGAAGTAGATACCAAACAGGAGAGGACCCAGGACTGAGCCCTGTGGTACTCCACTTGTCACTGGTCTGAAGTCAGATTTGGAGTCTGCTACTTTCACAGTGTGGGTTCTGTCAGTGAG
The DNA here is from genome assembly GCF_019279795.1 of Protopterus annectens. Lineage (NCBI taxonomy): Eukaryota > Metazoa > Chordata > Ceratodontiformes > Protopteridae > Protopterus > Protopterus annectens. The sequence continues at coordinate 479,473,894 of NC_056746.1, forward strand.
CCAGTTGGCAACCCATCTTGTGACATAGGGATTTATACCTAGTTTTGTGAGTTTATCTATAATTCCAGAGTGGGGGATGGTGTCAAAAGCCTTGGAAAGATCTAGATAGGCTGTGTGAACCACCTTACCCTTGTCTACGGCTTTGGTGACTGCTTCAAAGAAGTCTATCAGGTTTAGGAGACATGATCTGCCTTTTACAAACCCGAACTGGGTGGGGTCCAGAGTTTGGAGATTACCAATGTCTTTGTTTGTAAGTTCCATGATGATACGTTCCATGGCCTTGCAAACCAGGCTCGTCAGGCTAATGGAGCGGTAGTTCCCGGGGTCCGTGGTGGCTCCCCCCTTGTGGAGTGGGATAACCGTCGCTATGCACCATTCAGCAGGCACAAAGCCTGAGGTGAGGCTATGATTGAACATGGTACTTAGGTGGGGTGACAGTTTGTTCTGTAGTTTGTGTAGAATGCAGCCTGGGATGTTGTCTAGTCCCATGGATGCTGTGTTCTTGGCTTTGGAGAGTGTGGTTTTTACCTGTGCAGCCATGATTACAGGAACTTTGCATTCTTCCGGTATAGAAATGGGCTCTTTAGGGGGTGAGAGGGGGGTAAAGTTAGCACTGAACCTATCTGCCAGGATGTTGGCAATATCAGTTGGGTCTGTATATTTAGTGCCATTGTGCTGTAACTCAGAGCAGATCTGAGTGTTGTCATTGAGATTCTTGACATAGCTATAGAATGCTTTGTGGTTGTCTTTAGGAGCAGGGGCAATTTTGTTTTCGTAACTAGCTTTGGAGGATTTTATCAGGGATCGCAGCTTATTACTGAGGCTTACCAGGGCGCTTCTCCACTCATGGGATTGTACTCTCTTTTGCAACAGTTTCTTCCTTCTGTTGTACAGTTTGTTTATGGCAGGGGACCACCAGATTGGCTTCCTTTTTTTGGAGGATAGCATCTTGGTTCTGTTTGGGATAGCACGATCCATGCACTCATGTAAGTGCTTATAAAGTGCAATTGTGTAGTATTCAGTAGTTGTAACTGTATTGTCCATCTGCATGGGTGTCATGAAGTTCACCACTTCTGTCTTAAGAAGCATGAAGTTGGCTTTGGAGAAATTTTTTACCATGGTTTCCTTAATGGGGGTGGGGGCAGGATGTGGATATCTAGGGTAATTAGCTTATGGTCAGATCGGACCAATGAGGCATTGACTTCAGGTGTGGAACACCGGTCACTCATGTTGGTAATAACTAGATCTAGGATATTGTTGCCCCTGGTGGGGGTGTGGATAAGTTGATCCAGGGCATTGGAGTTTATGAATTCCAGAAAGCGTTGAGTGAAGGAGTTGGTACATGAGTAATTTTCCCAGTTAATGGTGGGGTAGTTGAAATCTCCCATTATTAGGGTGTTTGGTTGAACCCTAATAATTTCCAGTACATCAAGAAAAGAGTAGTAGGAATCCTGGGGCATGGTGGGTGATCTGTAGCAAGCTACAATTTGGATTGCAGTTTTGCCCAGCGTTAGTTGCACTTGGATAACCTCGGCTGCATTATGCTGAGCAACTAGCCTGGAGGTGTGGATATCCTTAATGAATATGGACACACCTCCGCCTTTGGTGTTCCGGTCCAGATTACATGGCCTTAAAGTGTGGTATGAGTTATAGCCTGGTAGTGCAGGGGTGCTCTCTGGAGCCTTGAACCAGGTCTCAGTCACTGCACAGATATCGATGTTCTCCATTTTAAGGAGTGCCTTGAGTGAGTGCATTTTGAGACTTAGACTTCTAGCATAGAGTAGCATCACCCTCAGTTTTTGCTTGCCTATTCCGGTGGTGAATTTGTCATTTGAACCTTGCCTAAAAAAGGCACTATAGGGGCGGCAAGAACCTTAGCCAGTATCCGGAATCCCAGGGGTGACAGGTGCAGGCCATCTCTGGCAAAGCATTGTGGTCTGTCGACCATGTCATCCCAGGCAGACAGATACTGGATCCCTTTAGAATGGCACCAGAAGCTTAGCCAATTGTTGAAGTCAATCATTGTGTCCTTGTACTGCGGCATCATTCTGGGTGATGGAAGAATACTACTCAGAGCTAGGGTCATACCTGCCTGGGCTACAAGATCGGAGAGCTCTTCCATGTCTCTTTTCATGTAGTCCAGGGAGATACATCTCAGGTCATTCACACCAACATGGACAATGACAGAGTCATATTTCTACTTGTTGTGGAGTGACCTGAGTGCGTGGGTTATGTGGCGGATCCTAGAACCCAACAGGCAGCTGACAGTAACCTTCTCCTTGTTTAGCCTGGTGAGTGGGACATCAATGTGCCTGACTATAGAGTCACCTATGACTAGTGTATTGGGTACGTTGTTTTGCCTTATTGGCTGTGGTTGAGTGGCACACTGAGTCTGCGGTCTGTGTGTCATTTGGGTTGTTTTGTGGGATGGATTTTGCTTGTGTTTCTGCTTTGGAGTTCTCTGTTGCTTAGACAGATTATTATTGAGAGCCTCTGTGAATGTTTTTGTGTTACTATGTGTGGATTTTGATGGTGTAGATTTAGTGAGACTATGTGATGAGTGTGGTGTGGTGCAAGTGTTTACCTTCTCCTCCTGACTGTCAAGTTCAGTCTTGATTGGAGAGAGCTTTACCTCTAGTTTGGCTAGATACGTGCATCTCTCACAGGTTGTAGTGTTGGGTGGTAGGAGGAGAGGGATGTCTGTGTACATCAGGCAATTTCTACATTGCCCCAAGATGCCCGGATTCATCAGATAGACAGGAGAGAACACTGCGAGCTGACCCTTGGACATGCCTGAATAAAAAAATATTTTCCTCTAGATAAGTGAGGAAAGTGAGTACAAGAGCTGTATTTCTCTAAGCAAGTGAGGAAAGTAAGTAACAAAACTGTTTTCCTCTAGGTAATGAGGAAGGTTGAGTGCTGTAGTAATTAGTAGGTTATTTAGTGCTTACAAGTTTTGAACAAGTGCTTATCATGAATAAGCAAATTCAAGTGCTAAAACTAAGAATCTGTATCTGGACTAAACTAGTTACAGGAAAGGGGGGAAACAAGTGCAAATGCGGGCTTTTAAATCAGAAAGTTGAGAGAGATGGAAAAACTGCCCAAACAGCCAATAACTACAATTTCTGGGCCAGAACCACTCCTTATGTTGTAGATAGGTTACCTAGTGCTTACCACTCCCACTGATAAGCTAGAAGGCTTCCCTCCAACACAGAAAGCTTGGGGGGGCTCAGAAGCTTACATACAGTCCTGGATACAGCACATCTAAATCTGGACTACAATAGTTACAGGAAAGGTATTTATATATATATATATATATATATATATATATATATATATATATATATATACATACAGAAAAGTAGCTAAAACAGCAGTAAAAACAATTCAAATGCAGTGCAAGCTAGCACACTTGAGTATGTAGCAATGTTAGACCAAACAGTTTAAAAAATGCAATTAAAATGACTAAAAACAAGTACAGAAGGAGTCTATTAGGTAGAATGAGGTAAAGAGATGGGACTGGGGGGAGTGTCCCAAATCAAATCTACAGTGGGGGCGAGCAACTGCAAAAGCCTCCAAATTTAAACAACAACACAAGAATAGGGAGGCTGAGTATGGGAAAACCAACACCTTCAGCAGAGATCTGAAAAATGATACAGTGAAGCAAAAATAACAGTGCACAACTCTGAAGTCAGCCAGCAATGATATAAAATTAGTCAGACAACAATTACCAGTCCACAACTCTGAAGTGCCAGAAAAATATACTCAGCTCTGTATATCTCCAGATAGTTTGAAGAGCACTCTCTCAGGACACAGGAAGGCTCCAACAATGATATGCAGGCTGTTACTAAGAGGGTCTAATTTTATGCAAGTAATCCTTGAGATAGTCAGATAACACACAGGATGTAAAACCAGCTATACCAACTTAAGACACAGAGAAATAGGTGGAGGGGGAAAAACACCTTCAGCAGAGATCTGAAAAACTATACAGTGAAGCAAAAATAACAGTGCACAACTCTGAAGTCAGCCAGCAATGATATAAAATTAGTCAGACAACAATTACCAGTACACAACTCTGAAGTTCCAGAAAAATATACTCAGCTCTGTATATCTCCAGATAGTTTGAAGAGCACTCTGTCAGGACACAGGAAGGCTCCAGCACAATTTGTATTTTTTGTCACTGAGAGAGTGAACATTGATGCAAGGGGTGGCCTTTGGGAGGAGAAAATTGAATATAGAGAACTATACTAGCAATTAACCCTGGAGGCGAATAAAGTTCCAGGCCTTTATTTCTATAGCACCACCCCCTTCTGAAATTGAGATCAGCAAAACTTTAGTAATGTCCACACAAAGTTTTTAAACATTTTAATGGCATCAATTATTGTAATTATTTAACATTATGATTATTTTTTATATAACATATATATATTTGATTTTAAAACACACATTAATTAAATTTTAGGTATGTCTTAAGATGAGGTGATGTTTCTCATGAATTTTTTGATTTTGACCACCAGGTGGTGCTAGATAAATTGAAAAAATGGGAAAGCAGTACATTAACATGGTTCTATTTTATTGTTTTTTATTATTGTTTTTTACTACAGTATTTTTATTGTAATGAATTGGTATATGTTTTAATCTTAAATATTTAGGGTTAGAGGACTGTTGTATGAATATTTTGTACTTAAATTAATTTTCACAACCCATTTAATTAATTAACTAAATTGTATTTTGATTGGTTAATTAAGGCAGAGTATACAATATATAATGGATTTTGTATTTCACTAGCTCACATCTGAGGAAGTGATAGAAATGAAAACGTATTGTGTGACGTTAATGTAGTCTTTGTACGTGGTTCATTAAATATCGGCTTCTTTTTTTAGTGCCAGCCAGAGCTTTATTGTTTCGCTTTTCTTGGTCATCTTTTGGATTTATATATATATATATATATATATATATATATATATATATATATATATCTATATATCTACTTTAAATTCTCAAAAAGCCAAAATGGCGAGACAGAAAAGATGAAAGTTTACATTCATGAACGTCCAGATCGTCGTAAGTTTTCGTCACGAAAGGAATCAGTTGGCCAATGTGGTGAAATTTGCCCTTTTCTCCACTATAGTGCGATCTCAGAGTTGGCATATTTTGTTGGGGAGTATGTGGCTGGTGTGAGGGGTGAAGCCCCCCAAACTGGGTGGGTGTTATTTGCTTTGGTTTGTTTTTTTTAAGTTTTGTTGGATGGTTGTTTACTTACCAGGGGAAAATTTATGATGATATGGGCATTCATGAATATAAACTTTTGTCATTTCCCTCCCACCGTTTTGTAGCTTCACGTTATGATAATTCGTTATTTTAACACAGAAAAAAAAAATATAATATATATATATATATATATATATATATATATATATATATATATATATATATATAGATACATATACATATACATACATACATACATACACACACTCTGGCTTAATGGTTTAACAATGCTACAATACAAATCAGGTTGCTCATCGTTTTAGTTAAAATTGATGAAAACAGACAACTTGTTTATTTTATTTATTTTTCCAACTCATGTTGTTATTAAACTGATTGCAATCTTTCTGTGTAACTAAAACATAATTATTTTCTTACATTGTTACATTTCAATTGCTTTGTGTTTATGTTTACCACAAAAGGATGTGTGTATGTGTTTGAGGGTGGAGATATTTTATACCTTTGTTTTGGCTTCAGGTTTGCAGACTGAGCAGAAATTCAACATTTTAAGTACAGGATGCGGTGAGTTTCAAGCCTTAAACTCGTATTTTTGTTCTGTTGTCTCTCTTTCACACTTGAAATTGCTTGAACTTTTTTAACTGCTTAAGCAAGTTAATCCTGAAAAAGTAATACTATAGAAATGCTTGCTAAATCTGTTTTCAATTTGGCAAATCCGATGGAAGACTATCATATGCATTTATTTCATGGTAGGTAATGGAGAACAACTTCATCCAGAGCTACAGTGTAATTCTGACTGTATTTTCTGACAAAAATATTTCGGATAATTAAAATGCTGTTCAGTATTTTGGTTGAAATGACTCAATTGCAGCATTTTTTATTACTATTATTAGCATAACATATCTCTTTCGCCTCTAGCCCTTCTATCTCCTCCTTTTCCACGTTATACCACTCCCCAGCTGCTAAGTATTCCGCAGATACATATGCCAGCTGTACCATTATACTACTCTTTGACTCTAAATATTATTACTGCTGTTCCTATTAATTTTATTACTTGTTTGAATGTAAAAATAATGTCAACATACCTAGTTCTATGTATGAATATTTCACTTTATGTAATAATGTGGAGCTTTTCTCCCCGGGACTCCATTGAAAATGGGCTCTTTCTAGGCCCAGTGGACTTTCCAGGTTAACAAATGCAATAAATAAATAAATGCTAAAGAGCCCATATAGAACAGTCTGTTCTGAAGCATGCACAGAACTGTCAGCTATAAGAGTTGGTTACAGCCCATAATGCATGATAAGTTAGAAAAGAGACGTACATAAGTCTGCTATTTTCAGCTCTCTTACATAAGTAATAAATACAGAGAAGTACTAGGTAATGCTGGACATGGGCATATGAGAGGCTACTGGTGTTTCTATTTAATGAGCAGTGGTTTGACAAGGGCAGATGGAAAATACCCCTAAACTATCTTGAGAGCCTTTTTCTATGTTTGATGTGGCCTTCAGCAGTCATGTGGCCTTCTTCAGAATAACCACCTGCAGCCTCAGCCAAATATTTGTTTAAAGCATTAGTCTGCCCAAGTGCTGCATAATAGTGTGAATATATGTAGTGCATCTGAATACTTGATATGTGAATACAACCCACAACGTTTTAATAATTTAATAAGAATGTGTGTAATGATCAGCCATTTTGTACCATTCTTCAGGTTTTAAACTGAATTTCCAAACATTGCTAGCTCTGTAGAGACGTGTCTGAGTGGAAGGAAGTTTAGTATTGAGGCAATGAAGCTATACAGGTAAAATATATCTCAGGGAGCTACAACTGTCTCAGATCAAATCAGTACAAATTATAGATTTGTAGGTTCATAGGTACATACTAGGTTAGCTGGCCTTGTGGGCCATTTTAAGCCTAGCCAGTTTCTCTTTTTGTGCTCAAAATAACCTATCCCATTTGGTTATAGATTGGCTTTACCCATCCCATTGTCAATAATTATATATTAACCCTAATGAAAATAACTGGGATTATCCCATATTGAATTTGACAGGATCCATGCTTGGAATAAAGCATTTAGTAGTACAGGAGGGAGTCCTGGGGCATATTTTTTGCTTCCCATTAATAGATCTAAGCTACAATTGAATATGAACAAAGATGAACCTTGTTTTATGTGGATGGGGATTCTGTTTCACAGTAGTGGTATCCTCTGCAAAATATACCTGTCCCTCCAAACCATTCTGTTGATGTTGCAAAATAGGTTTGATCCCTAGATCAAGTATTTCTGATGCCATTTGACTTGCTGATGTGCAGTAAATCCATCAGTCCTGGGTCAGAGGATGCATTGTATGCCAGTCACAGGCCACTTCTTAGCAGTGTGTAAGATACCAAGTATAGTGACTGCACTTTGAGTCGGTCCATATAGAACATGATGTTTAGGCCTTGTATCATGTTATTAATGTACCTCTGTGGGTGTTCCAGTTGTTGCATGTATCTGGACAGATTCATGCCAAAGGGGGCATTATATTCAATGACTGGCCTAATGAGGACTGACTAAAAGGGGATAATGATATCCCTAGATCTAAACACAATCTCTTTGTTCATAAGTTGTGCAATATAGAATGACTTTGTTACTACAATAGACACATGTTGGTCAAATTCTAGATCCCTGTCTGCATAAGTTCCCAAATCCCAAATAACTAGGTCAACTCTTAGCAGCATATTGACAATGTGGTAGTTCCTTGGGGTAGATGACTTCCTAAAGGATACAATAAAGTATTTTTAGCATTTCGGTACAATCTATGATTTTGGCACCAGTTATTTATTTCAGCCAAACCTTCTGCAGAAGGACTAAATCATGTGGAGGTTCAATGACTGCCCCTAATTTGCAGTCATCTGCAAACTTAGTCAGCTATAGCCCCTTGGTACTGGCTTTTACTTCAGAAAGGTAAATGCCAATCAGGATAGGTCACGGCATAGAACCCTTGGAGATTAGCCTTTTGGTACTTGCTTCTTCGGCACTAAGTAACATTCTACACAACTATGTTCCCAGTCAGTCATTTTGATCAAAAACTCCTGTCTATCCACAAACATATCAGGTCTCCTGGGCATTGTATATACTCATGCCATGTTGCTAAGGCCTGGAACTCCTTACCTGTATCCATCAGGTAAATACCCTCCCTCCCATTCTTCTAAACCATTCGGAATGACTTCCTAGCCAGAATCAGGCTCTGTTCTTGCTCAACATCAGGATAAACTGTATCCCTAAATGGGAGCAAATACCTATTCATACCTTGCATCTCCTTACTCTATCTTCTTCACTCACGTCCTTACCTCTATTACTTTCTCTCCTCTGCCTTTCTCTCGAAATGTACCACAAGCCTGCTTTTCTCTCACTTCATATTGCAATTACTATTTGTATTATACTAACTTACCTTTAATTTCTCTATAAATGGACTACAGTTTCTCTAAATATTAATTCTTTGTCATATAACTTGTATCTGTTCTTAACCAATGTTTTCATATTGTGTCTAATTTGGTATAATTATTTAAATTGTAGATGTTTTTTGTATTATTTTTGAAGATTGTAACATGATTGTCCTAAAATGTTTTCTAATACTTTTGGAGCTTTTCTCCTTGGGCCTCTACTGAAAATGGGCTATTACCCAGTCAGACTTTCCCAGTAATCAAATGTCAATCAACCAATCAATCAATCAATCAATCAATCAATAAATATGCAGAAACAATTTTATATCTTGGTCGATTATAACATCAAGTAGCTACCTTAATGGCAGTTTTATATAAAACAGTCATATATTATCATATATAAATCAAGATTAGACTACTGTGTTTTTCTATATGTTTTTCAATTGTTTAATGTAGTAAGGGGTTGGGGATTGGCATAATGGCCAAGGTATTTACCTTATAGACACAATGTGCAGGGTTTGAGTGTCACTATCTGCTTATTGGCTAGGCATGTAACAGTCGGTAGACTGATTGCCTGGTATTTACCTATGAACTATCAGTAAGGGAAGAACACGGAGGACTAATATAACTTGATAGTGAAAAACTTTATATTGTAGCGAGGGTTTGGATTATTTCATTTTATTTCTTTCTTTATTTATTGTGTTTGTTTACTGAGATAGTCCAACTGGGCCATGAAAGACCCTTTTTCAGTGGAAGCCTCTGATGAAAAGCTCCACTGAAAATAAAGAGTTACATAGTCAAAAAGTTCAAATTTGCAGTATAGCTACAACAAAAAAAATGGACAATAATGAAGGCAGAGATAAAAAGTAATAGCATTCAATAGTACATGGATTAATTAGTGAAAAACATTAAACATTCATAAACAGACAGGTGAAATGGAAGTGTAGGTTGTGAAGTAAGTAATGTAGAAGGTACACAGAATGAGACATTGTGCAAGATATTAATTTGAAGATAGATACTAGTTAAGCAATAAAGGAGAGAAAGGAAGAGAAAGATGAAATCAAAAGGTATTTGTAGATAGATGTAAAAGAGAGGTAGGGAAATAAATACATTATGGTGGATGTAGTGGAAACTGTACTAAGAAAATGCTGATAATGAGTTGCTGGGTTGATGATTCTAACCAAGTCACCAAAGAAATCTGTAATTTCTACATTGCTCTAGAAAAATGATATTTGTTATTAGTGTTTCTTACATCATAAAATAAAATATGCTTTACTTTTAAAGATTGGATGAGGCTTATCTTTATTTTGTCACACAGGATGAGGCTTATCTTTATTTTGTCATACAAGGTTACCAGTATAGAGTAACAATTTTGAAATAAAATAAATAACGTTTATTTACTAATTTTGTTTATTATTTGTTGTTTATTTATTATTTGTGCATATCAAAAACAACGGTGCATACCCTGTGATTATTTCTTATAGTCTTTCTTTAGTTATCACTTTCTGTCAGTAACATAGCAAGGGTGGGCGAGAGGGGCAACTGCCCCAGGAGCAGAGTGTTGGGGGGTGCAATCAGCTGATCCTGATCTCTAATCAATACTGGCTTTTAAAAGCCAGTATTGCATTTGAAGTCCAACCTGAGTGCTCTAGCGTTCTGTGTGTGGTCTAAACTGTAGCATCTGCTTACTACATTGCAGCAAGTAGTTTGCTGCAATTTAAAAGTAAAAAAAAATATTATTACTTTAACTAAAACCTGAGTGCTGTAGCACTCTTTGCAGACAGGATATAAACTGTAGCAACTGTTTGCTACATTGCTTTTTAAACTAAAACATGAGAGGCATAGTGCTTCACGCAGGCAGAGTATGAAGTGTAGCAACTCTTTGCTGCATCTGTTGCAAGCAGTTTTCTACAGTTTAAAAAAGAGGATTCCTTTAAATGAAACACAAGCACTGTAGTGCTCTATGCAGGCAGGATATAAACTGTAGCAACATTTGTAGCAAACAGTTTGTTACAGTTTAAAAGAAGAACATGTTTTTTTAACTTAAATATGTTGAAAAATGGTTGGGGGCAGGGCACAGAAATGGGAACTGAATGGCTGGGAGAGGTGGGAGGGTGACATGTCATTCCAGTAGAAGAAATATCCTTTTTTTTCCCAGTGGAAGAGCTGGGGGGGGGGCATAGATCTAACTTGTATTAAACTAATTGCTTACAATGTAGTGATTGTCTTATGACAGTAAAGTGTTTTTTTTTTTGTTTGTTTGCTCTTCAGTGGAAGAGCTTGGGGGAGGGGTAGATGTAACCTGAATTAAGCCAATTGGTCCATAGTACTGGCCCAGGGCACTGGTTGAATCAGCTATGCTTCTGCTTTATGTCACTTACTTGGGCCCACTGATTTCTTTTTTGTTTTGTTGTTGTTTTGCTCTCCAACAATAATAATTTTAGAGTCCTTTTAATAATATCCTTCTCTGATGAGAACAAGCTGGCATCTGTATCAAAAATCACATTTTTCATTTTAGCAATTTTAAGGAAAAAGTCCACAGGTAGCATTTGCGTTTGTTGCTTCAGGCCACTCTCCACTGCATTATATACTAACAAAATTTACAATTTTTGTATGTCTGTAATAGTAGTCAACCCTATATTTCTCTAATCCAAAGATATCCCTTTCCAGGGTGGGGATCTTTCCTTGAAGCCACAACTCCTCAGTCCAGTGGAAGCCTGTAGTCTTTCAAACAATTAATGCTCCACCTGTTTTGCAATGCCTTACTGTTGTTCTCTTTGTGTACCACAACAGCCCTTGTAAATTGTTTTCTTTTGCTCTTCTGTGTTGCTGATGCCACATTATCTTTTCTTTTCTTTTTTTTTTAAACATCTTTATTGAATTATCACTTGTGACACAGGCACAGCCGCAGTGGTACAGCGGTAGCATTATTGCCTAACAGCAAGAGGTTCTTCTGTTCGATTCTCCACTGGAGTGCCTTCTGTGTGGAGTATGCATGTCCTCCCCGCAGTCGTGTGGCCTCTGAAAGACATGCATGAATGGGCATGCCTTCGCTGAAGGTTGGGCTGACAACTCAGCACCATAAAGATCGACTGCCAATCATTAGCTGTGGCGACCCCTAACCAGGAAAAGCCAAAAAGACAAACAAACTTGTGACACAGGCACATTTTTAGTCATCCTGAAAGAAATGATTTGCATAACCATATAGCACCACTCTTTGTGGATTACTGCTATGAAAAAGTGAAGGGCTGGACTATGAATACTGCCATAAAACTCCCATGATGTACATTATTGTATAATTAATATAACAGTGATGTACAAAGCTGGATGATTTTATTTTATCTCCTGACAGACATATAACTTCTTATTTCATATTTGCTTCTTATTTACTAGCATGATGTTACCTGATATTTTAATCTGTATAAAATACTGTGTTCTTAACCAATGGAAAAACTCTACATGGGTCCTACATACCTTCTGAACAAAACTGTATGCTGCTGATATAGGTTAAAAATGCTTGTATAACTGTATGATACTACATATAGTACTTTATGATGGGCAAAATGCTAATTGTCAAAAATGAATGTCTACTCGCTGGCTTACAGTGTGGGACTGATTACATATAGGCTTCAGATCCAAAACCAAATACAACTTTTTGTGCTCATTTTCAGAATACAAGTGAAGTTACAGCCTTCTTTCCATAAGAGGGTAGCATAACTACATAGTGTGAGAATGTAAGGTCTGAGTTTGCAAAAGCTTAGCTAACATTACATTCTAAAATAAGCTCTGAAGACAACAGATCTTAATTGAGTAAGATCAGCATGCTTGAAACACTCTCCTATAACATTCCTTGACTTTTGAGCACATCATTTTAGCAGACTTTCTAAGAAAACATTTTCTTAGCTTTTACGGCAGTAAACAGCTGGGTGATAAAGAGTTAATGTTTTGAATGATCTGCAGACCGAGTGCTTGAGTGGAACTTGCCCTTTAGCCTGACCGTTGTCATTCTTAGATAAAAATCTTATAGCTGATATTCTTAGCAAACTCTTAAAACAAATGCTACTTCAAATATTTTTGCTGTTTATTGCCTTCATCGCCACTTGCTTACTCTTCAGTCATTCCCCAAATTCTCCATCTGCAAACACGGGGGAAAAAATAAAAAAACAAAATAATCTTTCCTTTATTTGTATATGCATGTGTGTGTGTGTGTGTGTGTGTGTGTGTGTGTGTGTGTGTGTGTAAAAACATATTCTCTCTCTCTCTCTCTCTCTCTCTATATATATATATATATATATATATATATAGACAGGCATACATATTAAACATGCACACACAGACCAAACACACATATACGCACACACACACACAGCTATATATATATATATATATATATATATATATATATATATATATTATGCACAAACACAGATGGATATGTATTTTGTTATTAGCCGAAAGAAGAAGAAGAATTCATATTCATGAATGGCCAATAGTCAAAGCAAGAAAAACTGTATTAGTTTTATAATGAATTTTCAGCAGGTACATATTCTATCCAGCTGAGTGTGCATCTTTAATTTGTTTTTTTATTTCAGTACCTTTACTCTTATGTGTAACAACATAATATTCCACAATAAGCACTGTAAGGCTGAATGCAGCCCAGTGGGACAAGACAGATGTTTTTGCTCCGCCACTCAGAGTTCAATACAGTGGTGGAGTCACATGCCTTTGCTCCTTGAGACCTCCATCTTAGAAAAAAAAAAACTTCTCAACATTGCAGGGCACTTGTGAAACTGTATGTGCTGACTGTTCTACTGATCTCTACTGAAAATACATTTTGACATAAAAACCTAAAACAGTTGTTCCCAGCAGCAGGATCTTATGTACATGATGTGTAATTCAATGACAAATACTCTAATGACAAAAATGTTGCACTGCTCAACATTGTTACACTGACATGGTTGCTAATTATGTCTTATATTTATAATAATATTTTTATGTGCCTTATTTTCTGTGAATATATATGAAGTGTAACTGAGCAGTTATAGTGACTTTATTATTGTCTTATTTCACCTGTGGAAGCTGTCCTTTGTTCCCTCAACACCACCCAACCTAATTTTTCTGTCTTTAAGGTTGCACAGTTTCAGAGATTAGTGTACTTTATACATAGAATAATGCACAAAATATACTCAACACTTAACGGCATTTGTCAAATGATTTCTTCATGTGAGAAAACATGGTGATGCTAAATTTTTTTTGAGTTATTTGTCTCCTCCATCAAACTAATGCTGCCTCATATAGTCCCTCTTCATTATGGGGGAGCAGCATTACTGTAGTATGGCTATAATCCAGACAGCCATCAGAAGGGTTAGTCCTTAAGCCTAAGGTTCCCTCTGCACAGGATTTGCTCTTTCCCCTTAGATGAAACTTGTCCTGGAGAATTTTGTCTTCCTGCTGTATAATTAATGTGGCTCCCTATTGTATGATAATCTCTGAGGATGAAACGTGAAGGCACTTCCCTGATTGTTGTCTGTTAATGACCTGATACACACTACAGCATCATCTTCCCTGAAATGCCATATTAAGGACAATTTAAAATATATTGGTTCAGAAAGAAGCAATGTGCACCCAAACATGGAATATTTTTAAAGCAATATGCACTCACTCATACCACAACAACCTGTTACCATATGTTCAGTAATTCACTATCCTATACCGCAGCAGCCCTATTGCAGTCACTACAGAATTTCAGCACCATGACTGGTGCAAAGCTGAGGAAGGAAAATCGCCTTTAACACCCATGTGGGAAGCCAGGTCCATAGTGTCTTTCTTGCTTTGCCAGACTAACAAGCTGTCCAGGGTGCATGCCTCTGTACATGTTACTGGCTTCATGCACCTTTCGCACTGCATCTGTTAACATCTGTGTGCTCTGTTGCACATCCCTTAAGATTCTGCTAGTGGTAGTGATGCAAATAGGTGTGCCTCCCAGGATGAAACATTTGCATATTGACCATCTTATCCCACCTTTTCTACCAGCCCTTTTTAAAACTTGTAATACATCACCAAAGTACCATTCCAGTTTGCAGCTATTAAAGATTTTAAATAGCATGAATTATTATTATTTTTTTTTCAATATGTCTCATTTTTCTTCAGTTTCTGCATCAATCTGACTATCACTCAGTCTGTCTCTAATGATCACTCTGTCTCTAATGATCACTCTGTCTCTAATGATCAGTCTGTCTCTAATGATCAGTCTGTCTCTAATGATCACTCTGTCTCTAATGATCACTCTGTCTCTAATGATCAGTCTGTCTCTAATGATCACTCTGTCTCTAATGATCACTCTGTCTCTAATGATCAGTCTGTCTCTAATGATCACTCTGTCTCTAATGATCAGTCTGTCTCTAATGATCAGTCTGTCTCTAATGATCACTCTGTCTCTAATGATCACTCTGTCTCTAATGATCAGTCTGTCTCTAATGATCACTCTGTCTCTAATGATCACTCTGTCTCTAATGATCAGTCTGTCTCTAATGGTCACTCTGTCTCTAATGATCACTCTGTCTCTAATGATCACTCTGTCTCTAATGATCACTCTGTCTCTAATGATCAGTCTGTCTCTAATGGTCACTCTGTCTCTAATGATCACTCTGTCTCTAATGATGGTCCTCACACAGGACAAAATGGGCAGCTTTGTCCTGATACCAGTTAATGGAGTAGGATGTTTATTTGGACACATCTAGCTAAAACTAGTCAACCGAAGAGGGCTGTACCTGGTAAGAATATTGTCAAGAATAATAATTGGGATTGTTTTTATGCACCTAACTCCCTTCCCTTATTGATCAGAAGGTATAGCATAATACTAGGGTGAATACGAGTACATGTTTCCTTAAAACTTTGGCCCGCACTCCTTGGCGAACATTTGTCCACTCTGAATCCCAAATACAAGAGTTGCATTATCAGTCCTTCGGCTAGCTGCCCTTGTAGTACAATTCTTCTAACTTCCTCCTTCCAAAACAGATGAACCAGCATCAGTCAAGCAGTACCATTTCTCTCCGACAGCTCCTCACTTGCCTGAAGCACTGATCAAATCCAGGTCAGCTCGATGTGTAGTCAGTGCTAAAATTTCTATGTTGCCAGCACACTTGAGAAATAGTATAAGTTCTTAAAGAGTCCTGCATCTACTGCCATTAGAGTAGAGTAGATGGGACAGAGCTATTGAAATACAGAAGAATTACTTACTACAACTCTATATTATCAGCTTCTGCTAGTTGTAGTTCAGTTTAATACTCTGTTGTACCATTATGCGCCATGAAGTTTACAAAATTTCCAAAAGAACTATATTAAATATTTCTTTTATATTAAGTCTTAAAAGTGCTATCAAAAGCTAAAAATACTGCATTGATGGGTTCTGATAGTATCCCTGGTCACAAATAGCATGGAGCACAATTTAGTCACACCCCTAATAATGCTGTTCAGTCTCATCTGCCATACAGATTTTGTACCAAGCGAATGGAGAACAGCTACAGTCATTTCCCTGTATAAGGGAAGGACTTTCCACAGACCCAGGCAATTACAGACCCATAAGTCTGACTAACTTCATATGCAAAACCATGGAATGACTTACTATAGAATTAATCAATCAGGATATAGGGAACCTCCAAACACTAGATCTGTATGAGTTTTGATCAATCAATAGCAGGTCAGACTTACTCCAAGTGGTGAATTTTTTTTGAAAAGGTCAACAAAGCAATGGATGAAGGCAAAATGGTATATACTATACACTGCAACTTGGTCAAACCTTTGACACAATTTCTCATTCAATCATAATAGAGAAGCTAAATAAAATGTGAATAAAACCATATGTCACCCACTGGATTGCCAGCTGGCTCACAGGTAGGACACATATACTCAAACTAGGGAAAATAACCTCCTCAAAGAAACCGGTCACCAGTAGAGTCCCCCATGGTTCTGTGCTGGGACCTCTCCTATTTGGTATCTACTTTTCTGAAGTAATAGCCAATACCAAAGGGCTCTGGTTAATTAAGTATGCAGATGACTGCAAGCTAGGAGCAGTCACTGAATCCACAAATTACTTAGCCTTCCTGTAGAAAATTGTCTCAAATAAATAAGGTGCCAAAATCATGGACTAAAGCTAAATGCAAAAAAATACATTATTGTATCCTTTGGGAAGTCATCTACCACAGGGGAACTGCCACATTGATAGTACACCCTTAAGAGTTGACCCAGTTGTTCATTTTTGGGAACTTATCCAGACAGCAACCTAACATGTGACCAACATATGTCTATTGTTATAAGAAAGTGCTTCTATATTGCACAGCTTATAAACAAAGGAATTGTGTCTAGATCTAGGGATGTTATTCTCATTAGGCCAATCACTGACTATAATGCCTTAATTGGCATGTACCTATCCAGAGATACCTTACTAAAAGGATACAAGGCCTAAGCAACATGCCCTATGAGGACAGATTCAAAGCCCTGCCATTATAGTTGTAGCCTACAGACCACTAAGAGGTGACCTGTGATTGGCATACCAGGTATCCTCTGACCCCAAATATTCATATACAACCCATGTAACTGTTATTTTTAATCAAAACTGTAAATGAACTAACTGATGTCAAGGATGTTGAATAATGGAACTAATGCTCATGAATGAAACCAAATGTAAATTATTAAACAATGCAAATGATATGCACGGTATCTATGTAATGGAGCTTTTCTCCCTAGACCTCTGCTGAAAAAGGGCACCGCCCAGTCGAACTTTCCTGTTAACCAAATGCAAACAAATAAATAACTAAATAAATTACTGCAGTTCACCATTTGAAAAATGTTTGCTGGGTTGTAATGGCCCCTTCCTTGCTATTTTGATAATGATATATTGAAAACAGATGTAAGGTGTTGCTTGGGAAATATAAAAATGTTTAACATAGTTACAAGAAATGCTAAGCTCAATTAATTAATTCCTAAAAAAATATATCAGCCTGACAATATACATTTGCTTTTGTGACAATATAATTAAAAATGTACACATCTCTCACATTCATACATTTTGTGCAGCTTGGCTAACAGCTGTAAACACTTACAGTATATAAAAAGTATTCTGTACTCCAAACATACAATCCATTTGTCTACAGACATATCTGTTTTCCTGCGCTGTAGTTTACAAACCTCTCATGCCTGTAGTTGACATCTCTTGGATAAAAGTCTTGAGCACTCTTAAGACAGTATTACTGGTAAGCATATGTAATACCTTCCAAAGATTTTGGGGTAAAAAAAATTATATTTAAGTGCTACCATGACATTACTTACAATCTGCTTCACTCTTGTTGCTATGAAAACAAAGATGCACACAACAGCTCTTTATTCATTGTTGCAAGCAATGCAGTTTATGGGACTGGTAGGGAATCTGTGTATCATATGTACAGAACCACACTGTGCCTCTTGGAGATGCTAATAAAAAAAAATGTTTTCATATGGGGATACATAGAAAAGCAGTGCTTCCTGCATATGATGAAAGATGGTATACTTGGGTGTTTCTCATGAACCATTCACAATATAGACTTGTTTGCACCACAATGTCCCTTTCAAATGTAATCTAAGAAAAATATTCCTGAGGTCAAAAGTGTACCCTTTTCACCTCTACAAACATCCAGGTTATTCCCAATGGGAAATCAGACAGATAAATCACAGTTCTTTATTTCCAGCTATTAACATTGTAATTTGGGAACTGCCACACCACTCTGTTTACAGTTTGCAAACCTTAGTAAACATGTATCATGTCAGTGAGGATACACTGGTAGTTGCACACAAATGGCAGGAAACTCACCTCACTTAAGATTCAAGAATTCTCAAAAAGTAAATAAACACAGAGCAGATCTTTTTCTTTGTCATCAGATGGACTCGGTTTAATACATTAGAAGTCTGTGGAACAAAGAGGGAGACCATGTGAACATGAGGGCCTTTGCATTACATTCTTTAATATACAGAAGATAGACGTGAGGTACCAGGGGATGTGATGTGCCTTAGTGACACAGAAGAAAAATAAACAAAATATCAGCAGAACTAATAGTATGAAGGTGTTAATGACTGCTATGTAGCTGCTAAGGTATACACAATCAGATTTACAGCTCTCCTTTTGCCAAGGCACCATGACAGTTCATGGGGATATTATTTTATTTTATTTTAAACTGGAAGCTGGACAGACTCACAGGAGCCCTTTTTCAGGCATGACTTAGCTATGAATACATACTAAAAAGAACTTTAGAATTTAGTCAAGGAAATGATGTCTATAAATTTCAAAACTGTAAAAGTGATCATATTTAAATCATTTCATACTGGATTTGAATGTGTGGAAACCATACCTGTCAACCTTATAGTTCAAGAAATCTGGACAAAGCCTAAAATAATAGTGGGACAAAGGCCCCACAATAGGAACAGATTTTAAATACTTCTCTTATCGACTTAAGAAGTTGCTAGAATATCAGGATTTGTGATGGCATGCATTTTCTAAAGGATATGAAGTCTGAAACTCAAATGTATGTCATTATCTAATGGCTTCAGTCCTCAGTGATTTGCCAGAACCCCCCCCCCCACAAATTTTATGAGGAACAGACCAAAAATATGAGGAAAAATATCTGGACAGTGAAGGGGTATAGTGAAAACAGAATATAAGCCTAGTTTCCTAGGCATATTTATGCTAAGGGAGTGGAGAACAAACATTAGAAAGATGAATAAAAGTGAGACAAAAAAAAAGAGGAAAGAGGTATAAAATCTCTGCTGTTAGTTTAATTTTAATCTAAACTGTCATTAACTTTTGGAGTGTGTATATGAACTGCTAGGTAAAGAGGATGCTTTAAGGGAGGCAGGTTTAGAGGAAGTAAAGTTGAAAGAACAAAAGGATCTAGATATGTAGGTCAGATGAGAAGTCAGGGGGATATATTTACAATATATGCAGAATTTATGAACTGTGTGATGATGTGAGGTATTGCCATCTATGCCAGGAAAAGTTGGCAGTGGATGTATAACATATGCCTGCACAGCTAGCTGGACTTTTGTAAAGCATTATATTTTGTTTGTCTATCAAACTGATTTATACAGATGCTTGTGTTGAAAAATGTATTTGTAAAGTTGCTTGTGTCAATAATGTACCAACATTATGCCCTGCTGGAAAGAAAAAGAAATATACATGTATTATTGCAACTGTATAAATGTATATGTTTTAACAGATCTCATTCCACCTAACTTTGAAAATAGTTTGAAATTAAATTACTTGGCTTAGGCCATAAAGATTGTATCTTGCAGTTCTCAATGCAGCCAGAGGCAAAAAGTCTGTAGTTGGAAGATCTCTGTATTGTCTTGGGGGTGAACTAATTGCTACTCAGCAAGGGTGGAAGTTTGAAATTGTTTTATGACTTCCAGAAGCTGCAACAGATCTGAGCAAAACTGTGTGCACGCGTGTGTGTGTGTGTGTGTGTGTTTGTGTGTGTGTGTGTGTGTGTGTGTGTGTGTGTGTGTGTGTGTGTGTGTGTGTGTGTGTGTGTGCGTGTATGTATGTATGTATGTATTACTGACACATATGTGCTACGTCCTGGCAGTTTCTAGCAGTGGAAGTGGCATGGGAACCTGAAGTCAGATGACCAGATGTATGTGATGTCATTCTGGAATCTAGGACAAAATTGATGTTTAATGCTAGATGAAACTGAAGTCTCATTGCAGTCTGTTTTTGTAGCCTGACAAAGAAGGATCTCTCATGCACTTTATTTTGCCTTGCTCTAGTAAGTAACCATGGAATAATAATTCCTTAGATCAGTAAGGAATCATCTGTGTTATTTTAATATTTCCTGTGATTGAAACTCTGGTGTTTATTGTAAATAGATATTTAATATTTTCATGTTAATTTCTTACTTATTATTAAATATATTTAATTTTTTCATTGTGGCTGGTCCTTTAGAGAATATTTTAACCTTTGAGAGTACTTATATCTATTGAAGACAGTGTGGCCACTTCTGAAAGTCTGGCTGTTTGGACAGCATTACTATTTGTATTAATATTAATTTCACTCAATATAATTGGTTACCTTTGTAAGAGCCTTGGAGTAGCTGGCTTTGGGTTGTCTGTTGGCAATGTAACTACCTTATAGTCTGATCAGAAGGAGGCATAGCTAGTAAATCTGTTCCAGCCTTCCTCAGGTGTGTGTGTGTGTGTGTGTGTGTGTGTGTGTGTCTAAATCAAATCTCAATGTGCATCTGCATCAGCTACTTGGAGCAGGGACATGAAGCACTGGTTTCACTGAGAAGGTTGCTGTAGAATTTGGCTTGGACACTCAGCTGAGGTCTCAACTCTATAGCTATGTCAGTGGGAGAGTCTTAATGGAGACCTGAAGTGTAACAGATAGAGAAACCCAGACCCCAGACTGAGTGTGTTCCTTGTGTGCTCTTAAATGAAATTGTGCTTGATGCAGACAGCTGTATCTGGAAATACTTGTTATATCCTTTTTTTTGTTCCAAATGAACATCCCTCTCCAGTGCCAGTGGTGAGGATTCAGGCTCCTGATTACTGGTGCAGAGTGAGGACATTACAAACTGCACTTAATGTTTCATAGGTGTCTTAAAACCTATGCTTGATACTCATAGCTGGGATGAAATTTTATTAGCCTGTGTTTCTAAAGCATATACATGCATTTTTTGTTGCAGAAGTTGTTTTAGTTTTTTTTTTCCCTTGAAAAGTGGTAGATTATCTATGGTTCATCATTGCAGCTGGAAGAAGTTGTCCAGTGAGGCTTCACTGCAGGTTCAGAAGCATAATGGTAGGGATGTTGAGACATATATCTAGATCTCAGTCAGGTCCCTTATTCAGTGTCTAAGTCCCTCCTACAAGAAGATCTCAAGTCTCACATGTTGGGTAATTCTGCACTAAATTGTTTTCACACTTACACTAACAATTGATGAAAGAAATGTGGAACTTATGAAAAACAAAGATCGAGAATTGAAAAATAAACCTGAGGAGATTATTAATATTGCAGAGGAATATATAAGACAGATTCATGAGAATAATTATGTGGAAAATGTATATGAAAGTGGAATAAATAAGAAAAGAAGATGCAAAAGAAATTTCAACAGAAATTCTAAGAAAGGAGTTAGAGGAAGTGATAAATGAATGGAAGGAAGAGTCTGGATCTGGGTAATAAAAAGATAAAAGGAGTTAGTGTTGAGAAGATGTATATGATTAAGACAATATGATATGGAAAGGTAGAATTCACAGGCATGTTAGAAGATGTTGAGTTCTAGCTATGGGGTGGTGTGAGGGCTGCCAGAATAATTCAGGGAGATCCATTCAAGTGTTTGAGAAATTAGAAAGATATTGTCAGTGAAAAAGTAGAGAAGTAAATATGTGATGATGTGTGTGTAAGGAGCATTTGGGTGAGTGAAGTGTTTAGGGAGCAATTGGGTGAATGAAGTGCATAGGCAAGGTGAGATGTAGAGCAATAATAATTGATGATATTGGGGTAAAAGTGAATAGTAGCAGTAATTTACATGCATGGTATAGTATTTTAAATTAAGATTTTACATGAAGGGTGTAGGTAGGGTGTTCTAGGTGAAAACTTAATTATTATGTTGCTGCTTACTGTGATTATGAAGTCTTCATAAGACACTAAGGTCTTGCTGGCTGGATTCTGCTGAAATCAGTTTAGTTATAATTGCATTCACAGTCTGTTGCCTGCAGAAACTTACAGAATGTACACTGATACAGCACCAAACTCTGTCACTTTAAGAGCAGTAACTAATAAATAACTTTTTTATAACAAATCACATGAACTACCATTACAGCTTCAAGTACTGTGCTACTTTACTTCTCAAACAGCATGGATGTTGTGAGAGATACAATATTACCTCGGAACAAGAGTGCTCCTACACAAATGCTGCTAACAATTTTATCTGCTATAGTCTCTTTATAGTGTTTTATACACTGTTTTTATTCTTGGTATTCTATTTTAGACTTGTATTGAGACATCTGTGACATCTGTTTGTTGATGTTTGCAAGAAAATATGTTTTTATCCTGTAGAGAAACAATGCTGATGCAAATGCTGACTTGATAAAAGCATGTCCATTCAAACTTCCTTGCTTAACAATGTCATATGATAAAAACACGTACAGATTGTTAACATGTCCATTCTTTAAGGAAGCAGGTTAGCTTTCTTGCTGACAATGTGAAATGCATACATCCTGTTTTTTACATTTTTGCTAAGTCTGTAAGAAGTCAGCTCTCTTGCTGACAATGTAAAATGCATACATTCTTGCTGATTTTGTAAGAAAACGTCCATTAAGCAAATTCCTTATTTTTTCAAGCCACAGTCATTTAGTATGGATGCTAATAACATATTATTGAACTCCATTTATACATTTAAGCAAGCTTTTATACCTTATTTATTTTGCATATTTGTAGCAGAATTTTTTTGACCTTAATACATTGTTGAGCATACTCTTACACTAGGCTAACATGTCCTTCCTAAGGCAATCAGGAACTTGTGTTTAAGAGAATATTACCCACAGATGGAAAAAATGCTGTGAGTATGAAAGCAGTTTTATAAAGAAATAGGCTTTCACTCATATTAAACAGCTAGAGACATAAGCAATCAGATATAGGTAGTTTCCCAAAATAAACCATTGGAGACATCAGCCAGAACTAAAGCTGATGGGCCACAAAGGTCCTCACCAGTGAAAAATAGTATAGGAAAATATTACTTAAAGGAGGAAAGATGCATATAAATGAAGTCTGGGAACTAGAAAAAAAGGGGAAGGTGTAAATGGATAAAGAGAGGAGTTAAACTATTAGCATTCACTTTTCACATTATGTATAAGAAAATAGTTCTAGAGTATATTACCTGCCTTGCAGAATGTTTCATGCAAGCAGGTAATGTAAATTATGAATGAACTTTAAGTTGCTTGCACATCGCTGACAATCTGAAGTTATCAAAATACATACAATTATTGCCTAATAAAAGGCTGCCACAGTATCACAGCAGTTAGTGCTGGTTCCTCACAGTGTTTGATTCCCTGGTTTGGTTCTCAGATGGCAAGCCTTCTGAATGGAGTTGGCATGTCCTATGCCAAAGGTATGTTTTAGGTTAATTAGTAATACTCTAAATTGCTTGTACGTGTACATGCCATTTGTGAGAAAAAGTGAGGTTTGCAAATGTCTTTATTTGTTTATTTGTGTAACATTTTTTGACTGGAAAAGTCTGACTAGGACAGAGCTTATTTTCAGTGGAGGCCCAGGGAAAAATGCTCCAGACACGTGTTTGGAATGTGGGAGGAAACCTGAGTAACTGGAGGAAACCCACATGAATGCAGGAAAGACATGCAGACACTGCACAGAAGGCACCCCAGGCAAGAATTGAACAGGAGAATCTCTTGCTGTGACAATGCTAACATTTCTATGCTTTATTTTTTTTTCTCTCTCTCTCTCTCTTTTTTATCCCTGCCCATTGGGTAAATGGAACCAGTGGCTTCTAGTAATTTAATGTTTCAGAACAGCATCTGAATTTTTATAGAAGTT
This sequence comes from Protopterus annectens, assembly GCF_019279795.1. NCBI lineage: Eukaryota > Metazoa > Chordata > Ceratodontiformes > Protopteridae > Protopterus > Protopterus annectens. The sequence goes on from NC_056746.1 coordinate 479,498,115, forward strand.
AAACTTATGAGCTGGACTAATGTTGAAGTGTAGGTGTTAAGTTTTTACCACTATGCCTGCCAAGCATTATATCTCCATCAGTTGGACTCTTTCAATTCAGTCTTCTGTACTGGAATTATTACTCCAGTACAGTGTGGCAGGGATGCGAGCTGCTTTTATGGGTCATCATACAGGCAGCCAAGAGGACTGCTTGTGCCCTCATTAGCATCCTGGTGATGAGGATGTTTTGTATGTTATAACCTCACCCCCCCCCACTCCCATTGGCAGGGGCACAGGCATAATTCTGGGAACTCACGATAGCGTCTCCTAGTACAGACTGCCATGCACTCAGTAATGAAGACTACCACAGTGCAGTGGCTGGGTGAGCTGAAAGCCCTCCTCCATGACACATACTGCAATGTTGCCTCTTCTCTGAGAGATTGCGGCTGCATACAGTTCGGTCTACTCACAACTTCATCAAGCATCTGAGCACTAATAAAGCTCAGGTTGACTTTGCCATGGTCAGGGCTGTATCGTGCTGTATTCCCAAAGTCTGTTAATGAGAATTTTGCCTGGACTACAGTATTAAGTCTTATATGTTGTGCATTTTACTGTGCTGAAGGGATAATTAATATGTTACCCATGATGTCTTGTTAAAGGGTGGTTTGTAATCGCCTTTTTTGCACATATTTTTCTGTTTTGCATCAGTGTTTTAAGTTGGCAGCTTTATGCATTGATGCATTGATTCTGGGACTTCTACCTTGATCCTTTCTTTTTCAAACAGGTATGAAGTCTTTAAAAAGAAAAAAAAACACAGCTGAATTTTGCTTCTAGAAACTCACAACAGAGTTATTAAGAAGAGCTGTAAAATTCCGTAATGTAGTGGCAAGCCTAATCAGTGTCATGCCTAAGCCAGGAAAAGAACACTAAAAGCTGTAAGATGTGCCAGCACATGTCTGTAAAATGCAGACTCATTATGCTTTTGTAATATATTTAGACTTGATTATCACAAACTGTCGACACAAAGTGAGTTGACATGTCCAGTACATTCTAAATGAAAATGTACATATGTGTCTGGAGGGAGGGGGCAGGGAGTTCTTCCTCTATATCCATCTTCCAGCCTATTAAACAGAACAACCCTAATCTGTAAAATATATTGTAATTGCCCAACACACTGACCAGCTTTGTTTCTATATAGTCAATGGTAATAAACCTAATTTTATTCATTAGTGAGATTTACAACCACTATGGTGAAAACAGTCATGCGATGTCTGGCTTGTAATGAGAAGCAAGCTTTGTTTATGGAAGATTATTACATTTCTAGGGATTCTTTAATTATAGTAATAATACTTTTCCATATCTCTGCATCAGGGTTCTAGTTAGTAATCAGTGCTAGTGCTCAGACTGTATTTAATATGGTAGAATTGTTATTTCTATAAATTTAACAAGATGACGAAGGCTAATTGACCAATTCAAAGGCAAACGGTGCACCTCAAAACTCTTTGGAGCAGTTGTGAAGTCACCTTAAGTATTCTGCCCTTCGAATGTGGCAGGAGGAATGGACAGTAAATATACCATCCCTTTCTCTTTTGAATTTGGGAGAACTTTGAATTTTACTTGTAACCTAATAGTAAAAGAGCTGACTTACAAAGTAAGGAACTGATTATTAAGCTGTATACATATCTATCTGTCTATCTGTCTATACTAACCTTTTGAAACAGCCAGGAAAACCTCAGTATTGCCCCTAAGGGCATAGTGCAAGAATGTGTGAAATGTGTGGAGTTCAGAGTTAGACATGTAAAAACTGGCAGTAGTCTAGAATGGCTCCAGTAGTTGTGGTGGGAGACTCCTCAGCTGAGTTCTTAGAGGTTAAGTATTCAATAAGTGTAAAATATGTCTATATCCGTGTGCAAATGCATATGCAGGTACACACACAAACACACGCGCACACACACACACACACACACACACACACACACACACACACACACACACACACACACGCACACAAAACAGATGTAAGTAGAAAGGGAAATCAAATGTCTGAGTGTGACCATGTGCAGTTTAAACAGAATGAATCTTTTACATTGATCACATTAATTCATTTGTATTTCTACAGTGATTTCATGGAAGGCTAGAAAGGCATTTGGGATAGCTCATTCAATACTAAAGAGAATATGAGGGCAATTCTGAAAAACAAATGGAATGTTACATACAACATTAATTAATTCAGTTATAGAATATAATGTAGTATTTACCTGACATGGGACTTTGCAAAAGTAGAAATTTACAGATTTGGTGAGAAAGTTCAAGGAATACTCCAGCCATTAAGGAGCTTGATGCCCTGAATCCCACTTTGGAACTTACAAGTATCCATGCAGTTATCCAGATCTTTCTTGAAAGTATGGATAGAAGGCTGAATTTACTTCAAAATGAGAGTTTATTCCATAGGAGTGGCAGTTTTTGCGATATGAACTAGGCATATTTCACACTATGAGGTATATTGCTTTTACTGAGGAAGCATCTTCTTGTGCTCAGGCTATCTGAGGTTATTCTAAACAAAGGGTTTTGTATAGGGGTAGAGAGTTCTCACTGGCAATATAAGATCAAAGGCCTCTCACATAAAACTAGGGGACCTAAAACATTTGAGCTCACAAACAGGTTGAAAGAGTTCTCAACTGTACTTGGTATCATAAAAACTTCTGAGGAGTGATCTGAATCTTTTCTGCAGATCGTTATCAAGTCCAGTTCTTTCTGTAATGATGTGCTTGAAACATGCAAATCATTAGGCTAAGACCATGTTTGCTTACTTGTTACTAAAACTAGATGTAAACCCTGGAAAAAAATAGAAGTTGGTTTACGAGCTGCAAGTACCTAGATAATGGAACTAGGTTCCACACCCACTTAAATAATGCACGTCTCTGTACTTTTAAGAACTCACTAGAAGTGTTGCTGCACAGTTAAGAAATATGTAAGCATGGCTATGTTAGTCAAACGTCAAGAAGTTTGATTGACTGTAAACATGGTATTCAAACCTTTGAATCTATTACCAGTAAAAAAATCCCTATTCATAGGTTCATAGATTAGGTTCATAGATTAGTACTAAGCTAGCTGCCCTTGCGAGCCATTTTAAGCCTAGCCAATTATCCCTTGGGAGACTCAAACCCTGCACCTTGTGTTTGTAAGGCAAACACTTTAACCATTAGGCCACCCTCCCAACCATGTCTGAGACTTTATAGAAAAGAAATTTACTGGCTTAAGTAATAAGAAAGAGCAACTTTCAATAGCCAGGAACCCCATCCACCTCCCGCAGGAAGTGAAGACGTTGGAATAATTTGTAACTCCAAAAATCCAAGCAACCACATCAATCTTTATGGCTTCTCACAATTTACACAAACTCCTACCAGAACAAACAAAAAGTCTAATAGGAACTCCAGTCTTGATTGGGCCCTAACAAACAAACCCTCCCATTACCTAAACACTGGTTGCCTACCAGACAACATTAGTGACCACCTACCTGTTAAGGCAGCACATCTACCATACTAAGCACATAGCTTACCATCAAATTTGCAATAAAAAAACTTCAGCCCAGAGCAACTAATAAACACTTTAAAACATTGCAACTGGTCCCCACTGAAAATCTAGGCCCTAGATGCAACAATCACTTAAATAACACCTTCCTCAACATACTCAACAGTTTGGCACCTCCAAGAGCTGTTTGAGTTAAATCCAATCATGTCCAGTGGCTTATTCCTGAAACTAAAACTCTCCTCAAGCAAAGGGACCAGGCCTGGATCTCATGGCATACTAGCAAAACTCATCTTGATCTACAACCTATAACCTAGAAATAAGGTTAAACAACAAATCAAAGAAGCCAAAAAAATACTATACTAATATGCAACTTAAGTATAAAAAAACACAGAAATTTTTATATGCAAAATTAATACCCTTGCATTACTGTAACTGGCTAACATTATTTTATAGTTTGTTTTACCTGTGTGTTTGGGGAACACATTCTTATACCATTTGCAGTTTTCAGTATTATTTTTCTTCCCACAATGCCATACCTGTGTGATGTAATTTTGCTTTTCCTTGAGTGTTTTATTATAATTTATTTTGAACTGCAGCATGTTGAAATCAGGTGAAATAGAATACTACAAAATGTTTACATGATACTTATTTTTGGTTATGAGCTGTTTTATAATTCTTTTCAGCCTCATGTTTCTGTGGTGCTACTCTTCACACAGCAGTGGTTAACAGGGCCCTGTATAGCTGCAAAAGCCTAGAAGCTCGGTTTTTCCCTAAACAGCTGTCAGTGCAACCCTTCAAAACTTTTCTGCTGCTCCAGGAGCAACTCAGTTGCTCACTGAGCAGTGTTGACTTATTGATTAACCCTAGCCTATACAAAGTATAGGCTCCTCTTGTAGTCTCGGTGCTATCAGCACAGTAATGTACAATTAACCCCTCCCCTTCCTTAATAACACATACAGTAAAAGCCTGCTGTCATGGATGGGCAGTTTCCCATGATCTCTGGCCAGCCTGATAGACATGGGCATCCTGAGGCAATGTAGCAATTGTCTCATGTACTGACAACAAATTACTCCTAAAGCAAACAAATACTTTATGTGAGAGATGTAGTTACACTATGAAATTGGAGGCAAGACTCTCACATAAGGACAAATTGAATGCCAAACAAGTTGTCAGCACACACACACTTCCCACACTGAATAAGGGCATGACACACAAACTCATATATGTGGAGGTACTCACTAGTAACTTACCAAAAGATCAGAGGTCTCCCAAACGGAAACCACTTACACATATAACAATGCAAAACAACCACAACATATAATAACACACACTTGTCTCAACAAATAAGCCCATAGCACGTAACACCACAAATGTATTGGTCATAGCTGACTCCATTGCAAGACACACAACTGTTTCCCTCACCAAGCTGGATAAGGAGGAGGTTACAGTTAGTTGCCTGTCAGGTGCCAGGATATGGCAAATCACTCAAGCACTCAAGTCACTCAACCACAAGTAGCAGTATGACTGTGTCATAGTCCATGTGGGGGTGAATGACTTGAGATGTACCTCACTGGACTATATGAAGAGAGACATGACTGAGCTCTCAGATTATATGTCACAGGCAGGTATAAGCCTAGCCTTGACTTTAACAATTGGATTGACTTCGGGCATCAGTCCAAGGGGATCCAATATCTGTCAACCTGGGAAGACACTGTCGACAGGCCATGCTGCATTTCCACAGATGGTCTGCACCTGTCTTATCTAGGCTTTCAGATATTGGCCAAGGTAGTAGCCACCCCTGTTTTGCCTTTTTTAAGCAGTGTCAAAATAACCAGCCTCCTAACATAATAAAATCCTTTCTAGATAAACTCAAGGTATTGCTGCTTAATGCTAGGAGTCTAAACAAGAAACTGGATTCCCTAGAAACACCCCTCACTTGGGAAGATGCGGATGTCTGTGCAGCCAGCGAGACATGGTTCAAAGGCATGGAAAGCACCCAAGTCATGCAGGGCTATAATGCCTTCCATACATTCAGGCCACAAAACTGAGAGTGAAAGAACCTAAGGAGAAGGTGTATCCATCTTCATTAAGGATAAGTACACCTTGAGACTGGTCAAACAGTATGACTCTCTTGAGCTGCTGCATGTCCAGTTAACTATAGGCAAAGCCCCCTACCACATCACAGCTAGCTATAGGTCCCTCACCATGAAAAAGAAAAAGTATACTGCATACTTGGACTTACTGGAATCACTTGCCGTACAACCCAACACCTTACTCATGGATGATTTTAATTATCCTACAATCAACTGGGAAACAAACACATCCACAAACATGCTGGTTCAGAGGTTCTTGGACTTTGTAAATGCAAATGCTCTGGAACAGCTAGTCAACACACCCACAAGAGGCTCAAATATCCTTGACATAGTGCTCACTAACATGTGAGAACATTGCACCCCCCTCCCCCAATGTGACATCCTCCCTGGTAAGATTGGACCATGAATCAGTCTAGTTCAATGTAATTATAATACCAGATACCCCATCAAGCTCAAAAATACTTACGAATTTTTCAAAGACAAATTATTTTCTACTAAGTGATGGTATAAGAAGTTTCAAAGCCCCCCTCGAATGTGATAGCATGGACTCCTACACAGAGGTGTACACCAATGCCCTATATAACCACTTAAGCAGTTGTATAGAATCGGCTGTACCTGACTGGATTAAAACCAGGTCTTGCTGAAAAAAGCCACCCTGATGGACTGCTACTATAAACAGGCTATGCTATAACAAGATAAAGAAACTAATGTCCAAGAACAACAGGGAACTGGCTCAGCAGAGGAAGAAATCCCTCTCTAGCTTAACAAACAAATCTGAGATCTTGTCAAGTCCTCCTAAGATAATTATAAAGCAAACATAACCTCCCTAGCTTAGGGTAATCACAAGGGATTCTTTAACTACATCCAAAATCTAAAAGGGAATACCTAGCTATGTGCTGAACTGGTTGTGGATGCACAACTGGAGGTAATAACCAACTGCTACTTGACACATTTGGAACAAACTTCACCCCCTGTCCCCTCTGGTCATTCCCTAAATATATACCTGCTACCATTCCTCAGCCTATTATCTCAAGACAGCAGGTCATCTTGACGCACTCCAAGACTAAAAATATGGTATCAGTGGGTCCAGACAATATCCTAGGTTGCCTTGTAAGAAACTTAAAACATGACTTAGCAGATCCACTTGGATTCCTTTTTAACCACAGCCTGTGAACTGGCTGTGTTCTGGTGGAATGGAGGATAGCAACAGTAATCCCACTGCACAAAGGGGCGGCATCAACCAACCCTGGGAATTATAGGACCATAAGCTTGACTAACCTTATCAGCAAGGCAATAGAAAGAATTATTATGAACATTATTAACAAGTTCATAGGTAATCTCCAAACTCTGGACCCACCCAGTTTGTATTTGTTAAACGTAGATCATGCCTGTTAAACAAGGTTGACTTCTTCAAAAAAAAACCACCAAGGCCCTGGGTGAGGGAAAGACCACCTGTCTTGACCTAGTCAAGGCATTTGACACAATCCATAACTCAGCATACCCTGCAACCTCTTATCACAAGAAATGTGGATAAAGCCAAAAGTAATGGGGGAACAAAGGCCTAAAAACAGTGACAAATTATACAGACTGCTCTTATAAACTTAGAAAGTTGTTAAATAAATATTTTTATGTTACTGTCTATTTTCTGGAGTATATAAAGTCTGAAAGTCAATGGCTATCATAATTTAGTGAATTCAATCCTCAATGATTTGCCAAAATGCTACAAATTTTATGAGGAACATAAAAATATAAGGCAAAAATCTGGACAGTTGAAAGGTAAGCTACTCGGGTATTATACAGAAACTCTCCCAACTGGGAATTAACCCCTACATTACCAGATGGATAGCCAACTGGCTCACCCACAGGACACATACTGTCAAAGTAGGTGACTTCTCCTCTAGCAAAAGACCAGTCGCTCTTCTGTTCTGACCCCCATTATTGTTCAGAATTTATTTTTCAAAAGTCGGGAAAAACTTGGACAGCCCGTGGCTGACCAAGTTAGCTCATGACTGTAAATTGGGAGCAATCATTGAGTCCCCTAATGATGTTAATATATTGCAGACAGGGTTAACGTGGATAAATGATTGATGCTAAAGCCATAGATTAAAGCTAAATGCAAAAAAATGCATTATTATTCCCTTTGGGAAAGCTGACATCCCTGCTAATTACATTGTAGACAGCACTCCCCTAAGTGTAGTCCCAGTGGTAAATGATCTTGGTACTCAGGTTGATTGCAATCTGAACTTTGATCTCTACGTATCTACAGTAGTAAGGAAATCCTTCTGTGTGGTATATCTTATAAGTAAAGGCATCACATCTAGATCTAAGGATGTTATAACTACATTATACTCGACCCTCAGTAATTCCATTATACTCGGACCTCATCAGACCAGTAATTGAGTACAATGCTCCCTTTTGGATGTACCTCACCAGACACCTGCAACAATTGGAGAGACCACAGAGGTTTCTCAACAACAAATTACAGGGTACACAAAACAAGTCTTACATGGAAAGACTGAAAGCCCTGTCAGTGTATTCTGTCTCCTACACGTTGCTAAGGGGTAACCTGTGTCTTGCTTACAGAGCAGGCTGTGACCCAACCCTGATGGAAATGCTTCATATTTGTAAATCAAACTGCATGAGGGTCATTCACTCCAGGAATATTAACCTAACCTCTGACATGAGCTGGACATGCTGGAGAGATAGATACATCTCCCAGAGACTGCTACTTCTCTGTAACAAGCTTCCAGTTCATGTGAAACAGCGACCCTCCCTGAACATTTCAAACTCAACCTAGATCAACAGATGGGTAACCACAAATTCACTCTTGGGGTGGTGCTCGTCCCTCCTGGACAGAGGAAGTTGTTTTTAGGAATCCTAAACCCTTACATCTAAGAACTTCACTCACCTAACCACTGACAATTGTTGCAACTTGGGATAAATATGGTTAGGTTTTTAAGGGCTCTAGGGCCATTAACCTAGTAACCTTCTATGAACCTATGAACCTATTTCTCCCCTTTAAAAGGAGAATCTATGCCTATGATGAATAGTGAGCCAGGGAAGGAAATATTACTTACACAGAAGTACCATAACTACCAGGGTTGCTTATTAAAACAAATAGAAGAATAAAAAAACTCTTTCTATGAACTCAACTAACAAATATCAGTGGCTATCATGCAGACAATATACTTACAGTTGCCTCAACAGTTAGTCAAAGAAGAGGTACATTAAAGACAGTACACTTTAGCCAGTATTGACAAGGTCATTTAAGGAAAATGAAGGCTAACCTTTGTGCCACTGTTCGGCACTGAATGGAAAGCTGAAGGATGTGACTTGTAGACAAGCACACCAGATGTACAACATTTATCTATCTCAATAAGCACAACTGTGCCCTTCATATCCTATGTCACCCATTCTGAGGGATCATGCACATAACCAAGCTGATCTGCTTTTTCTGAGATGTGTATCATCATACACATTCCTACAGCTTCCATTACAGCATTGACAGCATGGTACATACAAATTCCCATTACCCAGTACATACATACATACATATACACATTCCACTTCTTTACCCAACAATAGTGCCCACCATTACAGTCAATAGTCCATATACTTGATGCTATAGACAAACATCCATCTGTAAAGTGGTAGAAGATCTCTAACCACACTGTTACTAATGCTTTCTATTTTGTCAAGTATAGATCCAGCTTCTTTAACTGTTACAGGCAATTAAAGTACAATTGGAATCATGTTTCTAGCCTTTGTAATTGCAGGCTTAAAAAGATTTTTTGTGTGTGTGTGTGTGTGTGTGTGTGTGTGTGTGTGTGTGTGTGTGTGTGTGTGTGTGTGTGTGTATGTGTGTGTGTGTGTGTGTGTGTGTGTGTGCATGTGTATGTGAGACATACATGAGGTAGAGGCAGTTAATGCAGATGGTAAAACAATGTTGGAGCCGTACTTCTAAGGCATGAAACGATTTACCTGTGTTTGTACTTATAAAGAGAGCAGTGTTAAATGTGTGTGCCACAAGCGGAGACCACATCTAACCACATTCTTTGAATGTTGTGAGATCTGAGTGACGCTAACAAAGAATTCCCCAGCCTGCAAACTGCAGAAGCCATGCATATACCAACCATCTGCTTTGCAGACATCCCATGTGTTTACTTCAGTCTCTGGACTAACTGAAGGTAGTTTGTTGACATTTCTTAACAATGGTGAAATAACACTGTGATGCAAAATCATTTGCAGCTCACTGATAAAATCTGATGGGATTTTAGAAAAATACCTGGTGAGCGTCAATGCACTATATTTGGTCTTTGCTCAAGGAATGTGTTACATGCTTCACATCTGTTATCTCATGGCTGCCACTGACCACTTTGGCACATATTGCTGGGTAGCAGCTCTCACAAGATTAGACTTTCACCCTGACCTTCCACATGAAAAGTCTATAGCATCATAAAAGCCTACAACAAATAACAGATCCTGTAAGTCTGAAGGCTTATTGAGAAATAAACTTGCATATATAAAGGGCAGACAGCAAAATAGAGCCTTTTGGTAAATCTTGGCTTCCAGAAATTCTGGTTAGTTGGCTGCATATATATTTATCATTTGATTACTTAGTAAAATGGTTGGTCTGTGGCCGTTTTCAGTCATGACCCTTTCTGGCCACAAGGGGCAAAGTTTATTCATATATATATATATATACATATATATATATAAATATATATGTATATATATATACACACACACACACACACACACACATGCACACTATATATATATATATATATATATATATATATATATATATATATATATATATATATATATATATATATATATATATATATATATATATATATATATATAAATATATAGATGGATTTAGATATAGACACATACACACAAACACACACAATTAAAGGAAGAGTTAAATGAGTTGGTAGTCAAACTCAGGTCACCTCCAATGTCATCAGTCCTTCATCTGTGTATGCCACAGTGATGGTTTACTGTAAGGTTATCTTTTTCTCACTGACAGAGAAATGTTTATTCAGCGAAATGCAATCTGCTACACTTTTTTATATCCAGCAGGCAACTGTTACAAACATGCACATGTTCTCAGCAATTACTAACACCTAAGAGTACGGGCATCCTAGAGTAAAAATATATATTTATTTGTCAGACTCTACTGAGCTAAGCGTTTAACAAAGCATTTCTTATTTTGTAAATCCAGGGCCTCTTGATAAAGACATTGTTTCCTCAGCTATTGTTTGCATGTTAAATACTAACTTGTCGATATGCTTAAAGGCCACAATGAAGCAATACAGTGTGAGAAACCAGTTTTGTTTCTTTACCCTCCTGAAATGAACATCACTGCATTCCCCTAAAAATCATTCTGCTGACAGCATTATCTAGTAAGGTAAACAATTTCATTTAACCATTGGTTTAAGAATCTCATTTGATAACAGCTGCCTTTACCTTTGTAAGTCCTTCATTGTGTATGCTATTTCTACTGGGTATTTCTCTGTCTTATCTTTCAAGTATTTGCAATGAGCAAAAAACGTTTTAAGTGATGACCTATTCAGTAGATATTTAAACGTTATCCCTATGGAAATTAGGACTAAAGTGAGGAAACATGCTATCAGAAACCTAATTAAGCACAGGTACTTGAACACCTAGACCTGTATGCATGGGATTACCTGACCTACCTAGGCTATCTACTGACCTGACCTTTAGACTGCTTTCTCCAATTACTGTAGCTGGTTTCACTTATTTTACTACTACTAAGTGCCATGTGTACCACTCTCTCCTTACGACTGCCTTACCTACTGCCATTAGCTTCTTAGTTCCTTGTGAATAATTCTCCTTATTTTAGAGTAACGCTCAGGATGGAGGGAGCTCCCCAGCCTAGAATGCATGTACCCTCCTACGTCTTTGTCCCCCCTTTTCATCTCATTACACTTTCTCAATATTTTGATATTTTGTTAGATATCCAAATCATGTTTTCACTCTTCCTTCTCTTAACAAATTAAACAATGTCTGGATCTCTAAACCCCCCTTTTTATATACAAGTCTCTCCTTCCATCTCACCATCCTGGCTGCCTTTCTCTGTATGTCTTGCCAGAACTCTCAACTCTTTGTTTCTAAAAGGCCTTTAGAAGTAAAACCAGTAATTGAGCTATTATTATAACAGTGGCATTATGTACATTCAAGGTTACCCAGTCATCTTGTTTTGACACTAGCATTCAAAGGAAGGCAGAAACTTTAATAGATTGCAAAACTGCAGTGTAGCAGAGAGGTAGGTAACACCTACATCTCACATTTCTAATAGTGCCACCAGCACACCAGACTTAACACATTATAACATTAGTCAATCCCTAAATATACACAGCTATATTGCATATTTACATGAAAAAAACTGTACACAGTTTTAATCATCATGCCCCCCCCCTCATATAAGAGAAAAATAAAGAGACAGAGAACAGTCTCTAAAATATACAGTTTAGTGTTTGACAAACAACTTAACATTCTTGTATATAACGCATAACTTGTGCAAACAAATTTGAAAACTTTTTGCACACTTTTGACAGACAGTTACTATTTCAACAGCAGCAATAAGGTAGTTAGGCAATTTTCAACAGTAGTATGCAATTATATTCATATACTGGAAAAAGCAATCAGTCCTGTATTTCACCATTGGATATGGCTACACTTCTGAAAAGCCTTCCAGTCATCTGATTTTAGGGCCACTTTTATTTTTCCCATCAGACTGGAGTCTGTGGGGGACAAGGGGTTAACAAATGGGTAAAGTTTTTTTTTTTAACTTTGTGCAGTGTCTCGCTAGAACAGAGTAGTCAGTATTAGGAACAGACTAGTCTTGATTAACAATATTCAGATTTGATGTAATAAATGAGTCTTCGGACAGTACTTTAGATTTTAGACTTCCTCCTTTGAATAAGACAGTTGGTTATTGTAGAGCTTTTGAAGAAATTGGAATGTTTTGATTGGCTAAGGGCTTCATCTATTCTTTGCTTGAACACGTCGGCATGGCTCTCTGGTAGTCTAAAGAACAAGGTCAAAGGACATCCACAGTTCCCTTGTATACTTCGCTTGTGACGCAGGTATAGAAAATGATCAAGTCCACCTGACAGGGTCCACCTGGGATAAGTCCATACTAGAATTTGTTAAGCAGTCCATTCGACCTCAGGAACCATATGAGCCCCTCTTTCAGGACTTATGCCATCATTTACCGACCACTGACTCATACTCATTGGTCTGCAGTTTTCTGGTATTTTCCATCTTCCATCTTTTTAACATGAGCTTGGTATAAGTCCTACCTCCCCTCTCACCCAGACTCAGTGAGGAGCTCTGGTCAATGGTCAACAGCTGGTTCAACTGGCATTGTGAGGATTCTGGTTTGTATGCAGTCAAGCCCTGTGATTTATCTTCCCTCATTGTTCTTATCAGTTTCCTCAATTCCTTGGTCAAAATCAGCACAGGTCTTCTGTCAATTCATCCCCTCAGTGGTCTTGTCATTGATAGTGCAGTGAGAAAGAACTCATTATTGGCTCATTAGCATTAACATATCTCTGTATTACACATTAACCAAAGCCAGTGGCCAATGCACTGTGTTTTCAAAGGAACCTCATTACACACACACACACACACACACACACACACACACACATCCAGACTCTCCTTTTCATAACCCCCCATATGACCACCCAGGCAGAAATACAAACATTCACATACACATATTCATGCAGCTTCATTTATGTCCCTACAGATGCATGTGCGCACACACACACACACACACACACACACACACACACACACACACACACGCAAACCTTTATTCCCCATCTAACCACGCACCCCCATGTGCCCAACCAGGCAGAAATGCACACACACACACACACACACACACACACACACACACACACACACACACACACACACACAGACACACTGCCACCCTCCCCACATCCACATCGTCACTGAACTTACCTGCACCAAAAGTTCTCCTACAGGTGTAAATGTGGTTTGCATCAGATTTATAGGTTGCTTTCCTTTGGAAACTGTAGAGCACACAGTACTTTTATGTATAAGGGGACTTGCATTAAAATCTGACTTTAGTGATCTTGTGCCAAAGCTACCTATTTGGCAAGAGCTGACATTTTCTGTCACTGTTTGTCAGATACAGAGGTCAAAGGCTGTATTAGGACCAACATATGGGATTCCACTGAATTTTGTAAAATGCAAGTAATGTTTGTACAGATTGCAATACTTTCTTCATAGTTCACTATGATCACATGGTATTCACAGCACTTATTTAAGGATGATATAATTATGCCCAACTATATTTGTGTTTCTGCACATTGAAACTTGTGATGTGTTGAATCATGTTTTATGAAGCAGTAAGACGCATTCATGTTGTATAAGAAATGTTGCAAGAAGATTATTTGTTGCAAAATATTAAAAGTCAACAAAATTATTTTGCAAAATTTTCAATTAAATTTACACACTACCCACATATTTATTGCACCATAAGAATGTACTGATTGCTGTTTTTCAGATCCAAACTATTTAAACCTACCTATTTTATATATAAAAGATAATTTTTCTCTCCACTGACCATCATATCCGACCAGAAGAACTCTATGCAAAAAATCACTAGGATTTTGTTAACATGGAAGTTTGCTGGTTTATTAGTTTGAGAATCTCCAGAATATTCCATTTTAATGTAATAATTTATCTATATTTCTGTATGAACACTTAACTGCCTTTTCATTTCCTGTTTTTAGACATGAACATATCATTTTACAGCCTTTTTGAAATGTCAGCAATAAGAAGTGAACTGAATTTTCTTCGTATTTGTCAGTCTTTCTCTCCCCCACACCCCCCCCTTTAACTCTAATGCTGAACTCTTAAAAACAAGCTCTGCTTATAATCTTGTATATATTTAGAATCAATAATATTAATACAGTCAAACAAAGCAAATGTTTAATTATTCCAAGAGCGTTTGCCCTAACTCCTCACCTGCAGCCCTATTTATTCTTGTCACAGCTTGCTTCTCTGGCTGTGGGTGACATGCTAATAATTACTATGTCTTGTTTCAAACAACCAGATACATTTTTAAAGTGATGATGGCTTTCTAAGTGTCACAAATTCCTTGCAACTTGATCTCCTAGAATATGCTTCCAGATCCCATGCAGGGCATAGTTGTTAAGAACATGATGCAAATAACGAAGCTGTCAGTAAAAAACTTCATCTTTAAATAATTGCATATCTTCACAAATAACTTAGTACATGAAAAAAATAGTTTATGGGATCATTATTGTGGCAAATCATCAGTGTACTGTTAATATACAAGCATTATTGAAATATAAATGTATTTATTTATTTATTTATACTTTGTTGACTGAGTTATCCCTAATAAACAGGATCCATTTCCAAGTGAGATCCATGTAGAACTATCTTTCATATTAGCATAATGTAAAAAAATAAATTGCTTTGTTTCTTGGACAAATATTTATCTGAATAGTGAAAAAAAAGAAGAAAGAAGAATAAAGGAAAATTGTTAGGTTGGCCTATGCTTGCGTCCAGGGGACTATTGAAAAGCCTAACCCAAAATTCCAGTTCCCAAAGCATTGTATGGTTAAACAACTTGCTTAAGGTCACATAGTAAACAAATGAGAGGGGAGGGAATCAAACCCTGTACCACAGGAGCTACAGTTTACAACCTTAATCCTCTGCTCCAACTGCCAGACTATTTTTTAATGCTTGTTTACTACATTATATCTTCAGTGTTATAATGTTACATTATTTCATATTATCCAGACATTTATATCTTTGTAATACTCAAATAGAATATTGTTGAGGTTATAACAAGAGGTTATCAGGCCTACTACTAATGCCGGAGTCCTAGGTGCTCAAAGACCACTGTTTTGAAGCCAGGAAATTTGGCATCTTGTAGCTCATTTAGGTTGTTGCTAGTGAACTCAACTACATGTTCATACACTGTGTGGCAGCAATGCAGAGAGAGACTGGAGCTGCTGTCCCTCACCAGAACACAGTAGCGGAGTTCTGACAAGGTAAGTGTGACAGCAACGGGAAGGGAATGGGACAAGATGGCAGTACATATTAGCTTCAGGAAACAGAAGGAGGGATTTTAAGATTAGGGAACAGGAGGGGAGTTTAGGATTAGGCAATGATTAAGGACTTTAGCTTTAGTGAACGGAGGTGAGTATACGGTTATGGACTGGGAGAGGACTTTGGGTTACGGAGCAGTAGAGGAGCTTTTGGTATAAAGACTGAGACAGGAGTTTAGGGTTAAGGAAAAGGAGAGTGGAATTTTAGATTTAAGGGGAGGTTTAGGGAACATTCATAGTTAAGACATGAGAGAGGAGTGCTATGGTTAGGGTTAGGGACCTGGTAGGAGATTTAATGTTACTGTTGGAAGGGATGTGCAGTTCAGTAGGGTCATCTGGTGGGAGAGCTAGGTGGTTAAATAGGATCAGACTAGTGGGAGGTAGGGCACTTGCCATTTAGAGCCAATGGCAGTGAGCATGTGAATTATGAGCTCTAGGACTGGAGCACTTAAGTAGATTTCAGATTATCAAGAGTCTTTTGCAAGAACAATACACAAATAAAAAAGAAATGCATTTACCACAAGAATTTAAATAATTTAATTACAAGAAATAAAATTAAAAGTTTTGAAACATTCTGCCTATTAAATATATATTTTGCATTTACCTTCTAAGTGGGTGTTAATATATATTTTACTTATTTATACCTTTACATGACGATAGTGGATTGCGTTATTGTATTGCCAAGAATCATATTGTGCTTAATATTTACACTAGCTGCAAATGCATAGTGTTCAGTGTTGCACTGATAAAGAAATGTATAATGTGCTTCTGCCTTTTCCTAGCAGATTTGCTTGAATTTGTAGATTATAGACTATTAGAAGTTTGTGCAGTGCACTATCTGTACTGTAAAAACATTATAGTTGTGGGGTAGTCATGCATTGCAGAGGGTCATTATGCTTGGACTGCATTTTGTTACATAAAAGTAGGTTTTGATGGAATTAATCATATTATAAAGTCATGTGGTATTGCAGAGTAACAAGGACATTATTAGATCATTTCACATTTCATGCACATAGAAGCTGTAAAGTAGTATGCTTTAATGGCTGTTTTAAATCTGTGGAAGGAATCAGTAGACCTCACTGAGAAAGTAAAGTTACTCCAGCTCTGAGCAATATATTAATATGGAGGTTAGTTCCATCTTTTCATGACTACCTTGGGGACCTTAAGTGTAGGGGAAGTTTGACCAGGACATCATGGACCGTTCCCCACTGATTTCTGATTAGTGCCAAGGGTTCTTTTATATCCATCTAAGATACCACCAACTCAAGCTGATGGAAGCATAGTTTAACATTTAATCTAGGGGATGGAATGTATAATGTATAAATATATAATAATTTTGTGTAGTAATCTGTAATTAAAAGTGAGTTGCTTATACTAAATTTTTGGTTTGAGAAACATTCATTTGAAGATAGTCCCACTGCAAATTGTGGAGTTCTGCTATCAGTCACAGTCAGTTTGCTGAATACATGCCCATTAAAAAGTTCTTATGATATTAAAATGTCATAAATGATGATAATCTGTACTTGTCCAGAGCTCTTATGACATCTGGTGCGGTTAGGTGTTTTGCAGAACTTGAAAGCTATCCATATGGAACAGATCACCTAAATGAAACATTGCATATATATAAGAAACAAAAGTTCTCAAGCAACTTTCATGCAAGATAAGATGACAAGGAGAATAACAACACAATAAGTGTGCATCTAATAATGTGATTCTTTGTGTTGTGAATGACTTATTAAAGTCCCATAGATCAGTATGCATCATGAACCATTATGCTGTATGATTGTTATGTTCATAGATATTTTGTATGTCTCACATGATGCATGTAACTACACACACATGCTTACACAGGCACTAATGAGTAGGAATAGTCCTATAATCTTGTACTAGAATATTCCTAACAGGCACGCAAGAAATGAAAGTCACTTATGAGTTCATTCAACATCATCTCAAAATTGTCCATTGTATCAAAAAATGTTACTGCTTAGTTCTTACAGCAAACATAGGCTTCACCCTTGGTAAAAGTAATGCCATTTTCCCTAGCTGTCATACTGTTTTCAGCATTTTCATACAAATCCATTAAGGTTGGAGATTGGAGGTTGGCATAATGGTTAAAGTGTTACCGGCCATATACAAGGTACATGGTTTGATTTTTTTCACACTTAGAGGAAAATTGTCTAGGCTTAAAATGGTCTGCAAGGACAGCTGGCCTAGTACTTACTCATGAAGCAGTATTACACTTTACCTAAGGGTTGGGGTTGCCATAATGGTTAAGGTGTGTATCTCCTAGACACAAGGTACAGGACTTTATTTGCAGCTTTTGGGACACTGGGGTTGGCATAGTGGTTAAGGTATTTACATGACAAACAAGTGGTACAGTGTTTGATTCCCACCAAAGGAAATTGGCTAGGCTTAACATGTCCCACAAGGGTAGCTACCCTCATGCTTACCTATAAAGTTATCTATTTTTTTCTTTATGGAAATCCATTATTTTCCATCCTTATTCTCTATCAGACTAAAACAAACAAAAAAAGGCTTAGGTTTTCTCTTCTCAAAGATGAAGGTAAACATTCCCATTAATCCAATGACTGAGCACTCTACTTTTTTTCTGGACTTAGTCAGGGACTTATTTCAGATTAAAGAATGGGCATTGGTTAGACCACATCCTGAGCACCCTGCACAGTTCTGGAGGCCATTTAGTCAAAGGACATCAGGCTAAGTACACTGCACAGTTCTGGAGGCCATTTAGTCAAAGGACATCAGGCTACTGGAAGGAATTCAAATTCAAGCTACCAGAAATATCCAAGGGATGGAAGAGAACTAAGATGACCAGAGGCAAGTGAAGCTAGAGCACTTCTCACTTGAAACCAGCAGAGACAGGAGGGTCATGATTTTGGTGCACAAGATCATGCTAGCAAGATGTGAAAGGAGTTTTTCTGAGCATGAAAGACAGTGGAGGATGGATACAGATACTAGATATAGATTAACTACTTCCTGGATCTCTGCAAGTACTTTTCCATAGATTGGGTTGTGGACTCATGGAACAAATTACTAGAATGGGTGGTAGGAATGGAATCTACAGAAGGATTTAATCAAAATGGCATGGGACTAGTAAAAAAAGTGTAAGTGCAAGCTATGGATGGGAGAGGAGGTAGAAGGTTAACGTACACAAAATGACAGGCTATATATGATTATTGTCTTTTGCTTTGAAGGAAATACAATGTGATGCTTAGAATATCTGTTTCAGGTAAGTGGTTATATCATATGACACAGGACCAATGCTTGCAGCTGTTTGCTTCAGAGCCTGGTTAAATTATACTAGATAGCCACTAACACTTTGTTTTTATTTATTAATTAGTTTAATTTTTATTTGTAAATATATTACATTTTAAATTATTTACAGATATATTTCAGTGTTATATAATTGCAATTAATATTTTATTTGTTAGGCAGATGCAAGATCCCTTTTTTTCATGGGTTGCCTAGGAGAGCTGTCGGCTTAACTGATTTGCTACAGAAAGCAACTCATTAACAGCTTAGAGTACAAATCCTGTAGGTTATCCGCCACACTTACTGTTTAACCGAATTATTCAGTTACTGTGTATGTGGTAGAGTAATTCTTGCATTTAGCCACTTAAGCAGTTTGTTCATATAGTTCCAGAACCAGAACATAGAGGTCTATGCCTATTCCTGAATGACAAGTGATGTACTGCCAGGCATATGTGGGATGAGAAAGAGCCCTTGTTTTATACACCTGATATGCTAACATATCTACCTACTAGCATACATTTCAACCTCTAAGGACAAGAAACCTGTGCAAAGTCCAAAATAATGGCCTCAAATCAGGGACATTTTTAAATAGTGCTCTTATAAACTTAGAAAGTAGAGAGAATAATAAGTTTTGCATTAACATGTATTTTATGAAGGACATAAAGTCTGAAACTCCAATGTATGACTTCAGTCCCCAATTTCCTAGAAAACAACAAATTTTATGAGCAACAGGCCAAAAATTATGAGTTCAAAATCTGGACATTGTGCAGAAATCTAGACAATTGAGAGGTATGCCTAGTACTGCAGCAATATTTAGCCGACATATACCTAATAGGCATATAGTCTTGCTGTTTGAAGCAGTTCGTACTGTCCTTTTGTGGATATCGGGAATACATCTATTACATGCAATGGTTCTGCTGAATTCAAGACTGTGGTATAAGTTCCTGTGTTGCCTATATCCTTACTTGGATAGGAGGAAGTTTCTCTGTTCATCAATGAGAGTGGGGAGCTTTGAGCAGCATATCTGTCCCTGGAGGAGTGGTCACAGCCCAGCAACTTGTAGTTTATTGGCCGTTTTGGGCTAATTCCTATCTCTTTCATCTCCCTGCCTTAAAACCCGCATTTTCGCGTTTTTCTAGCTTGCATACTACTCAGCCAAGCTCCTCTTGGTGTCCTGCATAGTACTACAAGCAGCAGAGTGGCAAAAGAGTGACTTTCAACTGATATGTGTTTTTTTTTTCTCTGCATTTTCTCCTGCGACTGCTAGTCTCGCCGAAAAGTGATTTCTAGCATTTCTGAGCTTAAAAAAACTATTTGCTGCATACTAAAACTGTTTTTTTTGCTGTTAGCACTTGTTTAAGTCGTTTAAGTCATTTTTTGTGCTGTTTAACTGTTGTAGGCTACACACTAAAGTGTGCTAGCCTGATATAAGCATTTAAAGTGTTTTTGTGAAAGTTCATTGTATCTCTGTCTAAAAAGAAAAAAAAATATTCTTGTTTCCCACCTTTTCTAAGCTAGTCTAGCCCAGTTTTCAGGTTCTGCTGAATTCAGGACTGTGGTATAAGTTCCTGTGTTGCCCATATCCTTACTTGGATAGGAGAAAGTTTCTCTGTTCACCAGTGAGAGTGGGGAGCTTTGATCAGCCTATCTGTCCCTGGAGGAGTGGTCACAGCCCAGCAACTTGTAGTTTATTGGCCATTTTGGGCTAATTCCTATCTCTTTCATCTCCCTGCTTTAAAACCAGCATTTGCGCGGTTTTGGGCGGTTTTGCGCACCGCGCAGCTAGGGTTAAACTATTCCATGCTCCACGAAGTCTGCTCTTCAATTTTTCCCTTAGAACTAGTCAAACTCTCAAATTAAGTACTCTAACTTTCGTTTTATAGCCCAGCACTTGCTCCAAGCTCTCAGTAAGCACTAATAAATGCTAACACAACACCTCCCCCTTTACTTTACAATAGTACAAGGCTCCCTATTTGATCCCTACCGGGCAATCAGGAAAACAGTTCAGTTATCCATACAGGCGTGTCCAAAGGGCAGTTTCAGGTATACTCTCCAGTCCAGCTGGTGAATCTGTGAATCTTGAGGCAATGTTACAATTGCCTCGTACACAGAGAACCCTCTCCTCCTTCTAACAAACACAAATGTATGTGAGAGATGCAACTATACAGCCAAACTGGAGGCCAAGCTCTCTCAACCCAAGGTTGGAACAGCCAGTCAGGAGAAGGGAAACACTTGCACCACACTTCCAGTCTCACATAAAACAGTCATACATGCACCAGCAAACAGCACACATAAATACTCAAAAACATACTTGAAGGCTCTAAATAAAAATCTGCCTAAGCAGCAGAGACCTCCAAAGCAGACATCCAAGCAACCTCCACCCTCAAACAACAACCACGTATCACATATTTCACAAAGTCAGTGTGCCATGCAACCACAGCCCTTAAGGCACAACAACAACACACCCTATACACTAGTAATAGGTGACTCCATTATCAGGCACACTGACGTCCCACTCACTAGACTGAACAAGGAGAAGTTTACTGTAAGCTGCCTGTCGGGTGCCAGGATCCGCCACATAACACAAGCAGTCAGGTCACTCCAAAACAAGTACAAATATGACTCTGTCATTGTACATGTTGGTGTGAATGACCTGAGATGTACCTCCCTGGACTACATGAAAAGAGACATAGAGGAGCTCTCTGATCATGTAGCCCAGGCCGGTATGACCCTGACCCTGAGTAGCATCTTGCCCTCACCAAGAATGATGCCACAGTACGAGGAAAAAATTATCAGTTTTAACAATTGGCTAAGCTATTGGTGTCATTCAAAGGGAATCCAGTGTCTGTCAGCCTGGGACAACATGCTCGACAAGCCACGCTGCTTTGCCAGAGATGGCTTGCACGTGACACCCCTAAACCTTTGAATATTGGTCAAGGCTCTTGCCACCCCCATAGTGCCTTTTTTAGGCAAGGCTCAAAAGACAAACCTGCCTCCATAAACAACACAAGAAACCAGAAACTGAGGGTAATGCTACTCAATGCCAGAAGTCTAAACCTCAAAATGCACACACTCGAGGCACTCCTTAGCATGGAGCAAATCGATATCTGTGCAGTAAAAGAAACCTGGTTCAAAGCTCCAGAGAGCACCCCAGCACTACCAGGCTACAACTCATACCATAACTTTTGGCCCCAAAACTCAGACCGAAATACAAAAGGAGGGGGTGTATCCATTTTCATAAAGGATACCCACACCTCCAGGTTAATAGCACAGCACGAGGCCTCAGAGACCATCCATGTGCAACTAACAGTGGGCAAAGCTGCTTTTCAGATCATAGCCTGCTACAGATCACCTACCTTGTCTCAGGACCCCCACTCAGCATTCCTGAGAACATTGGAAAATATAAACGTCTTACCTAACAGCATGATATTGGGAGACTTCAACTACCCAAACATTGACTGGGAGAATTACTCAAGTGCAAACTCCTTTGCCCAATGCTTCCTAGAATTTATAAACTCAAACACCCTGGAACAGCTGGTCACCACACCCACAAGAGGTGCCAACATACTGGACCTGATCATCACCAACATGGGGGATCAGTGCTCCACACCAGAGGTAAACCCCTCGCTGGTAAGATCAGATCATAAACTAATCACACTGGACATCCACATCCCAACCCCACCCCCAGTCAAGGAAACCACTGTGAAAAACTTTTCAAAAACAAACTTCACACTCCTCAAGACCAAGGTGGAAAGTTTCAAAGCCCCCTTGCTAAAGGATAATGCTACCCAAACCACAAAATCCTTTACAAGTGCATTCTATGAGCATCTACAAGGATGCATGGATCGAGCTATCCCAAGTAAAACCAAGACTCACTCCTCCAAAAAGAGGAAACCAGTCTGGTGTTCCCCGGCCATAAATAAGCTATACATCAGAAGGAGAAAACTACTACATGATAGAGAAAAATCCCAAAAAGGAAAGGCATCACTGATCAATATCAGCAAGAAACTACGATCCCTCATAAAATCATCCAAGGCCAGTTTCGAAAGAAAAATTGCCCAGGACTCTAAAGATAACCACAAAACCTTCTTTAGCTATGTCAGAAATCTAGGTGGCAACTGTCAGATATGCTCTGAGCTAGTGCAAAATGGCAAAAAATACACTGAACCTACTGACATTGCCAACATCCTGGCTGACAAGTTCAGTGCAATCTCCACCCCCCCCACCCTCTAAAGGGCCCGTGTCTATCCCAGAAGAATGCAGAGCCCCAGACATCACAGACATACAGATAAAAACAGCCCTCTCCAAAGCTAAGAACACAGCATCAATGGGACTGGATGGTGTCCCAGGCTGCATCTTATACGAGCTCCAAAAGGAACTAAACCCTCACCTAAATTCACTGTTCAGACTCAGCCTTACCACAGGCTATGTACCCAAAGAATGGTGTACAGAAACAGTCATCCCGCTCCACAAAGGTGGTGCCACAACAGAACCTGGGAGCTATTGCCCTATAAGCCTGACTAGCCTGGTCTGCAAAGCTATGGAGTGAATTGTCATGGAACTCATAAACAGAGACATTGGGAACCTCCAGACACTGGACCCTACCCAATTCAGCTTCATTAAAGGCAGATCCTGCCTCCTAAATCTAGTTGACTTCTTTGAAACAGTTAACAAGTCCATAGATGAAGAAAAGGTAGTCCACACAGCCTACCAGGACCTTGCTAAGGCCTTTGACATCATTCCCCACTCTGGCATCATAGACAAGCTCACCAGCTTGAACATTAACCCCTATGTCATGAGATGGGTGGCCAACTGGCTCATGCATAGAACACACATGGTGAGAGTTGCGGGTGCCATATTCGACTCTAAACCAGTTACAAGTGGCATCCCACAGGGCTCGGTCCTGGGACCCCTCCTGTTCACTATATACTTCTCTGAGGTACAGGCAAGCACGGGAGGACTATGGCTGACCAAGTTCACAGATGACTGCAAACTGGGGGCCATAATCGACTCTACGGCTGACACAGACATCCTCCAGAGGGGTCTTACAGAGACAGATACCTGGTGTCAAAACCATGGCTTCAAGCTGAATGCCAAAAAATGCATAGTCATCCCCTTTGGGAAAAACAAAGTGCCCATGAATTACTACATAGGTGGTAATCCACTAAGTACGGAAAAAGTAATTAGGGACCTGGGGACCCAGGTAGATAGCATCCTCTCCTTTGATAATCACATTGCCAAAGTGGTTAAAATTCTTTCTATGTAGCCCACCTAATCATGAAAGGGTTCACCTCCAGATCAAGAGAGGTCATAGTACCCCTCTACTCATCACTCATTAGGCCCATAATAGAGTACAATGCCCCATTTGGAATGCACCCTACTCGACACCTGCACCATTGGAAAGACCACAGAAGTACCTCACCAAGAGGATCATGGGCCTCAAAGAGATGCCCTATGCAGCTTGACTAAAGAAACTCTAGCTCTACTCAGTTGCTTACCGCCTGCTCAGAGTTGATCTCTGCCTGATGTATAAGGCCATGTCCAACCCGGAATTAATGGACATGTTCCACCTCAAGAAAACCAAATCTCTTAGAGCCACACACTCCAGTGAATTAAACCTCAGCACAACAATAAACAGGACATGCTGGAGGGATAGAGTCCTGTCCCAGAGACTTCCTTCGCTCTGGAATAGATTCCCAGTTTATGTTAGGCAGAGCCCTCACTGACTCTCTTCAAGAGAAATCTTGACGAGTGGATGGGAAATCATAAATTTACCCCTGGGATCACTTCAGTGGCCCTGCTAGACAGAGGCCCAGGAAACTAATTTAAAAGGGAGGCGAAAGCCAACACATTCTGGCTAGGCTTATAAATGCCCTTGGGCATATAGCCTAGTATCTACCTATGAACCTATAAATACACGCTTGTGCTGGTCTGCATTCATTAACATAAACACTGTGTGGTGGATATGATAGTTAACAGTTAGCAGAAGATAATGCAAGAATTCTTTGTCATTGAGAGACTTAAAGATACCATCTTCCACTATTATATTCCCAACTATATCTGCATAGCCACCCTTATCCTGGGCATAAGTCATTCAAGAATCCAGTCTTCATTTAATCACTGCTACAGCTGTAAGTGCATTTTCTTTGTCAAAGAACCTATTTTAACTGAACTGAATGTATTTGAATAAGGTACGTGTCAGTTCACTGAAGCCAATTTTACTGAAATTATTTATTTATTAACCGGGGTATAATTTTGATCTAACTGAATATTGTTTAAGGATCAACCTTGGAGATTTCAGACAAGATAGTATAAGAAGCACAACATGTTTGTAGACCATAGAAAATGTGCAGATATAGACATATGCAGCCGAATTCATGAACACCCACACTAAGTGTACATACTCTGTATTCAAAAACATCATTACCACATTGCTTGTGTTGTCTAGTCACTCAAAAAGATTACACTAAGTGTGCACACAGTCTAGACTTTATGGCAACCTTTATGAATCCCCCATGATATTTAAGGCTGCAAGAAAATCAGTAGGAAAACTAAAATTTTAAGAAATAATATGTACTCCATCATTGGTATTGAGATACACAAATCACAATACACCTTGAAGACCTCTAAAAGTTATGTACTCTTCCTGCCCTATAGCACATCCTTTATACTAGTGCAATGGTATTCAAGCAGAAGAAAATAAATAACAAAAAGAAGCACAATTTTCAGTTTTCTGCTGCATTTAATTATGAAATAAAATAAACAGAAAAAGGGACTGATCTTAAGGCTATGCATACACTAGTATTTCCATTGCCGCACTAACTTCTGTGTTGGCACACCTGGCTTTTTATTAGCACTGTTGACATTGTCTGTGTTGTCTGTCATTAAAAATGATTAACAGCACCTCATCTTTTAATAAGTACAAAGACTGATTTACAGTTGCACTTTCTAGCTTTCATTTCACTTTCTTTGTTATACTACTTTAGAACATTTTAATAGGCCTGTACCTTTCACTTTCTGGTCTCAACGACTAAGTTCATGCAAACATCCCATGCTGCAAAAACAAAACCGATGCACCATATAAAGTCCACTCCCAGTTCCACAAAAATAATCCAGCAAAATCAGACAGGCAGAGGACCAGCACAACATAAAAATAAAAACATTTATTAAATAAATAAAAAGTATATAATAAATGTAAGCGGTTTTGCGTAGTACCGCTATACTTCATCAGACATAAAAATGCTATCAAACAGCTCTCCTTTTAAAATACATCCTGTCAAATCACACCCTACAACGAATGCACTATCCCATTCTGTTCAGGTAGATGGAGCACAACAAATTTAAAAACACACCCTTCAGTGTCATCTTTGCTTTTTCTTTCATTTGTATACGTTTTCCTACTTCTGTTTAGAGACACAGGGCAATTAGTCTTTGTTTCTACTTTTTGATTTTCTTTTGTTAAAAATAATAATTGTCATATGCTTTAAGACTGTCACCACACAATGCTACCACCTCTGTGTTCTTCCTATTTATCAGTGAAAAATGTGCCACCTACTTGATTTATACTAATTACTTCTTTCCTTAGACTGTTTTTTTTTGTATCTCATATATTTAAACATTTTAGCCTTCTAGTTATTTCATTTGGGTATAATGCCCGTTTTTCCACCTGTGATGAAGTTATGTGTTCTTTAACTGGGATTATGATGAGTCACCAAAAGAACTTTCAGTAAGTAACAACGCCACAAAATTAATCTGCTGAGTGGCACTTTCAGTGAAACTCAAGTTAGATTTTTTTTTTTTGCTGGGTGATACATCCTACATCCCTCAAACTTGCATTTACCTTCTGTATTGTAGAACAAAAGTGGGGTAAACTGAAGTACATAAGCTAGGAACATCTTGTGCATCTCCATCAAGATATACCTGAAAGAGGCTCACCTGCAGTTATCACACAAGACCAAGTCCTAAGAGTGCCATCAAAAGCTAAAAATGCTGCATCAATGGGTCCTGACAATATCCATGGATGCATCCATCTTAAATAGCACGAAGTATGATTTAACCACACCCCTAACAACACTGTTCAATCTCAGCCTCCATATAGGTTTTGTACCACATGAATAGAGAACAGCTGCAGTCATTCTCCTGAATAAGGGAGGTCCTTCCATGGACCCAGGCAATTACAAACCCATACATCTGACCAGCTTGCAAAGCCATGGAAAGACATATCATAGAACTAATCAATAACAACATAGGGAACCTGCAAACACTGAACCCATCTCAGTTTGGATTCATCAAGGGCAGGTCATGCTTACTCAACCTGGAGGACTTTTTTGAAAAACAAAACAATTGATGAAGGCAAAATGATACACACTGCATACCCCGACCTTGCCAAAGCTTTTGACACAATTCCCACTCAGGCATAGTAGAAGAGCTAAATAAACTGGGAATAAGCCCCTACATTACCTGCTGGATTGCCACCTGGCTCACAGATGGGATTTAGAAAATCAAAATAGAGGAAATTACCTGTACAAAGAGAGCAGTCACCAGTGGAGTCCCCAGGGTGGTGTGCTGGGAAATCTCCTTTTTGGCATCTTAACTGCTGCCAAACTCATGGACTGAAACTAAGTACCAAAAAATGCATTACCCTATCCTTTGGGAAGTTGTCTACTCCAGGTAAAAAACACAATCACAATATGCCTCTAAGAGTTAACCAGGTTGTTCAGGATTTGAGAACTTATATGGATAGTGACCTAATTTTTGAATACAATGTGTCCATTGTCTAAGAAAGTCCTTCTATATTGCACAGTTTATAAATAAAGGGATTGTGTCTAGATCTAAAAATGTCATTGTCCCCCTTTACTCAGCCCTCAGTAGGCCACTCATTGACTATAATGCCCCCTTTGGCATGTGTCTGTCCAGATACATACAACAAGTGAAATGCCCACAGAGATGAGATGCCTTATTATACCTATTAAAAGGATACAAAGCCTAAACACCATGTCCTACTTGGACCGACTTAAAGCCCTTTCACTATACTTGGTAATATATATAGGGGTTCAGTTCATAATTTCGAAATACTGAAATCCTGAATTTCAGAATTTCAAAATTATAACACCGAAGCCTTGAAATCCCAAAACACCAGAAGCACAAAATTCAAAATCCCGAAGTACGGAGATTTTGAATTAACGGTTCTGGTGTTGCGGTGTGTATGGTTAGGTGTTAGTTCGGGTATGTATGTTTGTGTAAGTGTGTTGGTTAGGGGCTTTATTGTATGTCAGTGTGTGTTGTGACTGTGATATGTGTGTGTGAGGGACTGTGAAATGTGTGGGTGTGAGTTACCTTTGTGTGTCTGATTGTGCAATCTTGGAGTTAGTATATATAAGTAGGGGGTGTAGGGGCTGCAGGAGTCTAGCTTTGTCTGTGTGCTTGTGGGGGGGAAGTTGTGTGTATGTTTATGTGTGTGCTCTGTGTGCAGTGTAGATTCAGGATTTTGAGTTTCATGATTATGGGTTTTCGGGATTTGAAGGTTTTGGCTATGTAATTTCGAAATACTGAAATTCGGGATTTCAGTATTTCGAGATTTCATAGTGAAACCATATATATGGAGAGAGAGAGAGAGAGAGAGAGAGAGATACATATGCAGATAGATATAGATAGATAGATGGATATAGAATTGTGTGTGTGAGTGTGTGTGTGTGTGTGTGTGTGTGTGTGTGTGTGTGTGTGTGTGTGTGTGTTTGTGCATGCCTCTTTGTGTGAGTGAGTGTGTGTGTGTGTGTGTGTGTGTGTGTGTGTGTGTGTGTGTGTGTGTGTGTAGGTATCAACATATTATTTACACTTCCCTTTGTGACGTAAGTCATGGCTAATGAGTCTGTGAGGGAATGTTCTTTTACCTATTTAAAAACAAATTAAATTAAACAATAACAGGCCCCTATCAAATGGAGAAAATTCAGTAACTTTTATAACTTTCTTCACAGCCACTAATCCAGCCAGTAAAAGCATCCAAGTGTGTGCCTGAATCACTTCTCCTCAGATTGCATCTAAAGTTAATGGTTCCAAAAACTAACCTGATTAATTTTACTTCATTAAAGCAAACCACAATACAATAAAAAACTTTAATTAACAAAATCCCCAATAGACTTTCCATAGCAACTTTACACGCCCAGTTATTAAACACCTCACGTCTGAGAAAAGACTCCATAATATGTAAACAATTAGCAGATGGGCTCACACAATAAAACTACAGGCTTCACACCATATGAGTACATGCTAACCACCTTTGCTGTTAGTAGTGAGCAAAATACTAGAAATAGTATTAATCTCCCAATTACTGAGCTAAACTGGAATGTATGGTCTCTTCAACCCAAATCAGCATAGCTTTAGTTCTAATAAATTCACAATGAGCAGTGCATGGAGAATACATAGTTGAGATGGAATGTAGCTGCAGAGCCTTGTAAGCAGTGTGTGCAGATCTTTGAATCTTGAAATTAAAAAGTGTTTTAACTTTATCACCTTGCGTAACACTTTGAAATGAAGACTATAAGCTGCTGATGAATTTCACCCTGTAGTCTGGAGTTGGCTCCATCAGCTTCCTTTTGTCTGAAGTGCTAAAGGGGACACTGTGTATGATACTTAGTGTGCTAGTGTACTTATTGTACTTAGGAGTGTGTTCCTGAGTTACCCTGCGAACAGATGCTTCGGTCCAGTGAGTTTTTATCCAGCAGTTAACAACAACAACAAAAAAATTTGTGCATTGCACAGGCTTCAGAAAAACCTTTCTAAATCACTCTGATAGTACAGCATGGTGGTGACTTTATCTTTAAAACAAATATCACCTGTAAAAAATAGTGCTGAATTCATATGCAAGTTATCGTTAATTTTTTTTTGTTATATTCACATCATATATCAACAATTGAAAGTAATACCCAAATTCATAGGAAAGCTAGCATTGAATCTATTCCTTTCTTAATATTTTTTGACCTAAATTGTTTATGTCCATACCACTCGCACTGTTTTTGTAACTGAGAATGTGAGGTTTGCTTTTCAACAGTATTACAAATTTCTCTTTTTTCCTGTAGTATCCTTTATCACCCCAACACTGCACAAACAGCCATTTTGATTTTAAGTCTCCATTTCTTTTTTGCTTTGCTTTCTCTTCTGAATTAATTTTCATGGTTTGAAATGGTAATCTGTTGGATTAGTGTGGTTAAACCGACAACAGTCACAAATTGATAACGCATGTAGACGTACATTTTACTTTGAAATTTTCATATTTTTTTGTTTAATGTTTTCTTTATTTGCATGTTTGGCAAATAAGACCTGTATAAGTAAAATGTGTAGCTGAAGGTGCAAAAAAAAATTACAAGAATGAAAAGGATGAAGGCTTTTCATGTGAAAAACTGCTTTAAAAAAACCTAAACCATTTACTCAGGTAAAAACCATTATTTAAAGGAAGACTGGACTAACCAGTTATATTTAAAATATTTTCAAGAAATGAATCAGTCTGAAATTCCAAAGTGACAGGGGAATTCTTTTGGTATCTAAACTATTTTCAAGGTCTGACAGAATCTAGCCTTACATGGTGCATGCAATTGTAAAGGTCTGTTTAACTGAAGTGACAATGCCCAAGATCCTGGGCTATTTTTGAACTTAAA
Source organism: Protopterus annectens (assembly GCF_019279795.1). Classification (NCBI taxonomy): domain Eukaryota; kingdom Metazoa; phylum Chordata; order Ceratodontiformes; family Protopteridae; genus Protopterus; species Protopterus annectens. Next base: position 479,528,790 of record NC_056746.1, read on the forward strand.
CTAGCTCTTCTGGCATTTATTATATGTATGGCTTAGTCACAAGGAGATTTTTTAGATGATTTAGTTTCTACAGACATTGCTCTTAATATAGCAAATGACAATTTGCAAAGCTGCTTGTTTGTAAGGTAATCCAAGTCTGTATACTTTGTAATACCAGTATATTTTATTAAAAGTACCATAAACTCTTACACAAATAAATTACACTTACTGCCAAAATTTCAAATCATACTTGGTTTCTTTGTTTATTCTATATTATTACTTCCAACCTATCTGTCCATTAGCCTATGTAATTAAAACTTTATAACCTTCTGAGATATAATGACTCAAGGTTATTTAATGTTTGGGACCAGAAAATGGAGAGAAACATTATTCGGAATATTGTAGCAGAAGTCATTTAATAATCATTCTGTACAAAAAAATCAGCTAGTTAGAAAATTAAATAATTTAGTCAGAATGTATGGAAATCCATATTTTAGTCATGATGGGTGGCTTTCCTCTGAGAGTTACAGTTAAGATTATGATTATGCCCTCATGAAATGTAAAATGCGTCAATCAAAACACTGCAAAATAATTTATTCCTATTATGCAATTCATTTGTTTCAAAAAGATATGATTTGCAATTTTGTTAAATAAACTTTGTTTATATAGATGAAGTATTGTTTGAAGAAACACATATGGAGATCAAGCACAGAGCTTCAAAACACTTTATTACTTAGCATTGCGCACACACACATACACACACACACACACACACACACACACACACACACACACACACACACACACACACACACAATCACTCAACTTTATAATCAAGTGCGAGTGGGTTTTACAGAAATCTTCTGCTTATATGAACAGTTCCTTACACCACATTACCTCCTCTGTCCCTTTCTGGATTAAAGGTATACTTAAACAGTTTACTGGTGTAAAATGGTATTTCAACTTCCATTTGATTTGGCTGCGAGTTCAGTAGTTTTACACAAGATATTTTCGAGTCCAGTAACCTCTTATAAGGTAGGATATTGAGGTAGTTTTTTGAATCACTGTGATAATCTCATTTAAAGCAATAATTCATTGTTTATAACAATTCAGTGAACTCAGCTGTTTTTCCTCATGTAGAAAGAAATATGGCAGTAACATAATTCCTGTTCAGTGATAGAGTGGTTTATTAGCAACATACCACAGTGTCACTGGACATACCACAGAGCTGTGCTGTACTCTCAATATTTAATCAGTTTAATCTTTACAGTAGTTAAAGGAATGAAAAATAAAGCATATATGCTGAAAATGAGCATACAACAGTCACCCTATAATACTGGCAGGCAAACAAAAATGTATTTAAATTGGGAGTGTGACAAATGATTGATAGTAAATTGCTGAACCCCATTTATTTGAGTACATGTCTGAAAACTTCTTTCAGTGACCCAGACTTTTCCATTCCCATACATGTATATCATTGAAAGTGGATTTCAGTAACTTGTGCTTTAGTGACTTACTGTTTGATGAGTTGAAATGACCTCTTTCAATTATCATTTGCCATCCATTGGAGTACAATTTCCATATAAAAGCATAAATAATAAACCAGACTTTCAAATTAAGCTGCATTTCACATACAGTGCATTTCCAGAGTCAGTCTGAAATCAATGGATGGGTCAAAGGAAATGTACAACATCCTGTTTTTCAATGTGAAAACATGAGGTGAATTAATTACTTTTCTGGAACTGACTTATAGTTCAGCTGTCTTGGTGCGACCAAGGTTGCCACTGGATGATTGAATTAGCTTTAATGATGAATATTGAGAGATGAAAACTTAAACCCGTAAGTAAGTTACTGCTAATGAGGAGGTAATGGTATCTGTTAATATGAAGGTGACACTAAACATATGAATACTGTCTTATGTTGTGAGGGGGGGAAAGGAGTATAGTTATTAATCAAGAAAATAGACTAATCAGTGTCTGCTTCAGTGAAAAAAACACATTGTTGAAGCACACACATTGACTAGTGTACTCATCACACTGCAACACAATGCAAATGCACAAATACACATTACAATCAATCACCATTCAATGTCCACTGACACAGACACACCAAGCACACACTCAAACAGGCTTTTTTAGATGAGTACAAGGCCCCCTCACATACCTCAAATTAATATAAAGAATTGCAAAACTATACTTAACTCCGGATAAGTGTCTCTAAGGACACTGAGTGAAACAAATGTCCATATAACACCATACTCTCATCATTCACAATGTCAGTCATCCCCAGATATACTCACTCTCTCACACACACACACACACACACACACACACACACACACACACACACACACACAAACACACATAAACGCACACAAAAACACATGTTCTTATCTTCCACACACACACCACAAAGCAGCCCATATATTGACACACATACAGCAAACCAGACAAACCTCCAATCACTCTTTTAATAAGCCAAAATTTCTCACACACAATGCAAGCAGCCTATATATTAGAGTGCGCGCACACACACATACACACACACACACACACACGCACACACACACACACACACACACACACACACACACACACACACACACACACACACACACACACACACACACTAACTCACAAACACCCTCACAATCAATCAAACTCCTGAAATCCTTTCAATCACAAAGCAATCTCTCACATGCACTGCACTCACCTAATAAGTCTTTCTACAGAAAGACAAAGATATAAACACCCCCCCCACACACACACACACACACACACACACACACACACACACACACACACACACACACACACACACACACACACAATCAAAGTCACTGAGCCACTCACACAAACTCAGACTTCAGAAATCTGTCCTATACAAAAACAAATAGTTCTGACATAGGAAAAAGTCACTTACTTGGAATCATCTATGCTTGCACACACACTATTGATGAGCATGCATATGATCACTGTACACACTTGTGCACACACTATTGATGAGCATGCATATGATCACTGTAGACACTTGTGCACACACTATTGATGACCATGCATATGATCACAGTACAGACTTGTGCACACACTATTGATGAGCATGTATATGATCACTGTACACACTTGTGCACACACTATTGATAACCATGCATATGATCACTGTACACACTTGTGCACACACTATTGATGACCATGCATATGATCACGGTACAGACTTGTGCACATACTATTGATGAGCATGCATATGGTCACTGTTCACACTTAATGAAAGTGTGCTCTCAAGTTGTAGACTTTGATGTGTCAGCAGTTGACTATCAGGTATATGACAAAGAGGATGGCACTCAAAAAGTACAGGTGTAATGATGGTTATAGTTGTGTAATGCTCTGTAGCCATCTGGATAACCTTTTCTGGTTTGAATTAAGAGAAAAGTCTTGCTAACTGCTATACCTAAGAACTTATTCTTTTCCCTTAAAATTTTTACCAAGTGTCTGATGATGGTACTAGAAAGTAATGTATGTAAGGGTTCTATATAATTTCAATATAATTATTATAAGATGAAATAAGTAAAAGGTGAGGCTTTCCTCAGATTGCCTGTATGGGTGCCTGCTGAATGTTAAGGAGTTTAGGGTGGTCAACATTAATTAAACCAAAGAAGCAACTTTCTTAGACTTCACTCTACATAACACTCTAAATTCCTTGTCAGATGTTTTTTTTGTGTGTACTCAGAAAGCTCAACTGTCTAGTTAAATGACATACTCAGAGTCACACAGAAAGCAAATGGAGGTGGAAGGAGTCAAACTCTGTTAACTAGAAGGAATCAGCTTGTTAACATCTCAGAGCCATAATCCACTGTGGTAATTGCCAGACCTGTCAGAGCATATTATCCATATTGGAATAGCTCCATGGGATTGTAAAGAATGCCAGAGTATATACATTGTGAAAGATAGCAACTTCGGAATGTGATTACACTCAAAATCAATAATATTCTGGAACAGTACACAAGTCTCAATCTTCTTTACAATTGCCAGATTATTGGCTTTCTAGAGGTGCAGAATGAATTGTTTGTACAATGTTCTTTTGGGAAGCAGTAGAAAATGAGTCATTCTTGACATTCAGCATTTCAACGCAGTCGCTGTCTAGTACACTTGTAAAATAATTCACCTCTTCAGAAGTCTTACAATCCTTAGCTATACACCATCTAGGTCTGAAGTGGCTAGATGCCTCCTTCGTGAAGTTTGTGGATGAGTTAATCCAATTTAAAAATAAATTGGACTTGTACTTTTTATAATAATGCCAGGAATTCATTTAGAACCCCCACACCAATGGCATTTGGAAGATACAGTGCATTGTTCTTGCTGAAAGATCTGTTTTTCAGAGGTCTCTCATACTGGATCTTGTCCAAGTGTTTCATTTGAGTAGTCTTCCTCAAAATGGGTTTCTGTAATTCAAGTTTAGTTTTGATATGTTTGTGCAAGAATAATTCTGCAATCTAAGCTCTTCCCTGTAGCACAGAGGACAAAGCCCTGACTGCACTCCAGATGATCCATGTTTGACTAGTGCCACAGGTGCTGTAGGGATAGAGGAGAGAAGCATGAGATGCCGACTTGCACATTCTGGTTGCATGAAGGCAGCTTGGATTGCTGCATTTGTGTTGCCTGCAATAAAGCAGGAGTATCTTTGAAGTACGAATGCAGGTGCAAAGTTGTAGCCTGAAGAGCTTAGTGTACCTATGATGCAAGAGGTGTGCCACTATGGCGTGAGGCTGCATATGCACAGAAGTGTGCATGCACCTCCTGAGACAGCTGAAGTGGAGCTCTTAAGGCTACCAGAATGGTAGAAAAAGGACAGCACACAGGATCTACAGGTTAGCCTGCTCCCTAACACCTGACCTTTGCCTCCACTGGGTAGCATATAGACCAGAGAGTTCTGACTCCAGTCAAGGAAAAAATGGGTCAGCTGGATGCAGGAAGGGGACTGACTTGACTGATCCTATGGAGCACAAAAAAGAACATTTATGCAGGTGATTGTCCTGTAGTGGGATTCTGTGTTGTTCCATACTGTAGTAGAAAAAGTCAAAATTTGAATTATATTGCATACGTTTTCATAACAGTTTTAAGGTCAGCATGTATCTTTTAGCTAAAACTATTGTTTCTGGGTGCCATCATGCTCAAAGGGAAAGGATTGTTACATTTTGCTTAATGAAATGATGATTTCCTTTGCAGGAAATAGTGCTGTACTATCAGCAACAATATGTTCAGTAAACTATAAGCAACAAATAGTCTGTAAATAATTAAAAGTAGTTCAACACATGAATTCTAACCATTTTCTTCAACTACTATAGATGTAATGGTGCTTTTGTTGGCATTTTTTGTTCTGTCTGGTATAATTTTAATCTCTTCATCTATTTCTTAGCCATCAGATAAACACTCTAGCTAGTGTTTTCATTTTTTACAATACCAGAGTGACATGGAATTTTCCAGTATAACTCTTAGCAGTTTCTATGAAATGGTTATTGACATCCCTACAAGACAGAACCACAGCTTGATAACACAGATGTTAAAGCCGAGGATTACTAGACTGGTAGAGATGAGTTCAAAACCTGGTTGCGACACAACCAGGCAGCAGCAGCAATATTTGTGTGGAAGGAAGGTCTGACAATCTACTTCTGTAATATATTCTACAGAAACCCTATGGGTCTACCCACAGAGTCACCATGAGTTGATTTCAACTTGGGGGTTAATTGCTTGCTTGTTATGGGCCAGAACCCTTTTTCCAGTGAAAGTTCAACTCTCCTTTTGTAGAACAGTTTTCAAGCTCTTGTCTAGTTTTAGAGGGGATCTACTTTGGCTTTAACATGTTCATGTCACTGATACCAGCTTTGCCAATCTTACTTTCCTGTTCTTGCAATTAACTGCCACAATAATCATCAAAATACATACAAAGATAGTATTGCAGGGCAGCCTCACCCCTGTATCACCTACTGTGGGGATTCTGCCTCCACTATCCAGTCTTTAAATACACTGTCTCTAAATCTGTACTTACTTGGAGAAATGGAAATTACATTATTCATTTTTGCATGAGCTAGTTCAACCTTAGAGATAATATAGGTTCATAGGTTCATAGATTCAAACTAGACTAACTGCCCCTGTGGGGCATTTTAAGTCTAGCCAATTACCCCAAGCGAGAATCAAACTTTGCACCTTGTGTCTCTAAGGTAACCCCCTTTACCATTAAGCCAACCTCCCACCCTATAAATTAAGAAACTGCGGATTTGGGGCAAAACCTTCAGATCAGGAGATGTAAGAAAGGTGCAACATACCATACAAAAAGATGACATACAACATAATTCACTCTAATATGAGCTGTAAATAGGATGATGCATTTATTCACATCATGAAAGTGGGTACAGCGTGCTTTGAAATGGAACTTTCTTTACTCAAAAATAAATAAATAAATGAATAAAATAAAATAAAGCGCGTGTTATTTTTTGACCTGTAAATGATTTTTCAGAATAGGAGTTTTTTTTTATTTTTTATTTAGACACAATTGGTCTGTCATTGCCTGAAGACATGGCTTGTTTTAATTATGAACCCATGCCCCAGGCAGAGGCATCACAAGTCAGGAACACTGGAAACACCTGATTATAATGTACCTATATTTTATTATAAGTCGTCATCTCTCCGTATTTTCTGAAAGCTTTTTGCTCAGTTTATTTGTACTGCCAAGACATTGAATAAATTAGTGAAGCTTACATCATGGCTAATACCTTTCTTTAATTATGTATAAACATTCCATAATAATTAAACAAACTGAGAAACATCGTAACTCTTTCTCATTTGTGGGTGTGGGCACCCCATTAATGCCTTTTACCTTCTCTACAAAAGGGCAACTCCCTTTCCTGCCCAACACATGCTGTAAGTGTGCCTGCTATGAGTTGCCAAACCACGAATGTGACTTCTGACACTCGATTCATAGTCTCCAACATCTGCAGCATTTTATGAATGTTAATGAGATGCTCATCTGAGCAGGAATTAGCAAATCCCTTAAGTACACTGCTCTGTCCACATCCTTGAATAAGTTTTCAATTATTAATTGAAAAACAGATGGTGCAGAACTTGTTGTATAATAACTTATTATACACAAAGAAAGCCCTATGCATTAACTGAGTAATTAAGAATTATCATCAAGTAATATTTGTTGGTAAGCAGCTGTTGAGACTTTTTTGGAAAACACTATTTAACTCCTCGGTATTACTATCCTGTCTTCAATTGTAGACAGAGGTTATATCTCAGTATTTTCAGATTAATTCACAGCCAGCTGATAATTATCACAGATTGTATGTTATCTGCCTTCTTAAAACAGAAACAACTGCAGATGTCCATTCACTATGTTATAGTTGACTACTAGTACCATTTGATATTCACGAACATGGTTCATAGGTTGATACTAGGCTATCTGCCCTAGGGCATTTACAAGCCTAGCCAGAGTGTGTTTGGCTTTCACCACCCTTCTTAGATTAGTTGACTGTGCCTCTGTATAGTAGGTCACAGAAGATAGCCCATTTAAGATTAGTTTACTGTGCCTCTGTCTAACAGTGACACAGAAGACATCCCAGGGGTAAATTTACGATCTCCCATCCAAACGTATAGGTACATAGGTGAACACAGTCATACTCAGCTGAGTGGTATGTGGTCCAACTCATGAACCAGAGCCTAATGTGATTCACAAAAGGACTTGGGTGCAATGGACTTGCTACATACACAACTGTGTACCTGAGGTGTACAGGTGCACAGTTGCTATGCAAATAGGGATATTCAGCTTGGCTGACAATTCACACATGTGAATCTCACAGGAAACTGTGGAGGGGCCTTTGTTACATCCATAAAGGAATCACAGATAAAAACACAATAGATGAACCGAGTGCCATAGTACTGGTGATGGCACGATTGGCACATATTGCAGAGTAGCAGTGTCAGATACAGGACAAGTCAGTTCACATAATTAAATTAATAAAGAGATATAAAACCACATCCTGATGAGAAGTGCAGTGTCGACAAACATCTTAGTGTAACCAGCCCTCACCCCATGCCCAACATAGCTACACCAGCAGTTTCTCACCAATGGGAACACCTCCAACACCAAGATCCCTTCATTACAATATAATCAAATGGCTCCTGGTCTGCTGTCATAGCAAAAGAACTAAACCAACAATGAAGAGTACAAACTATGTTTTCCATATTTTGTATTATTTATGAGTCTTCTTTGTTTGTCCTTATTGGTAAGCTTCGTGTCTGCTAGAGCCTGATAGCAAAGGAGGGACACCAAATAAGAAAGTAATGCAACTTTTAACAGTTTTGTAAGGAAAACAATCTTAATAGGCTTGCATACTATACCTTCAAAACAGCCTGTCAACTATATATTAGTCTAGAACCAAATGCCATTGCTTACATACTGTTTTGGACAAAAAAGTAGTTGTTATTGCTTTTGTGACACAGCAGAAGACTGAAGCTTTTTTCCACAAAGAGGCAGTGTGTCCCATTCTGAGCAAAATTCAACCTTTTGATGAAGAGGCTAGTAGACATAACCACATCCACATAAAGTAAAACACTGAAGTAGAACAATCTAGAAAAATCAAATGTCATTTGTCGGCAAATTGTCTTTTGGTGAACAACCCTGCTTCACTGAGAGAAGATTAATAGCCAGTTCCTTGGCTTAGTGTGCTGCCCTTCCTCTGGCAGTGGTGCACACAATATACAGGGCACCAGTGTATAATTTATAAAATTAGTGTAGCTTCATGTCAGCAGCACAGTTCACTTTTATGTCTCATACTGCTTACGTGACCACAGATTAAATACAGTGTGCACAGCCAACCTACACATCTTTACACTGCATTTATAAATATGGAGACCATTTAAGTCTTTCTGGACCTTCATTCACTTTTATGTCCTTGCAAACAAGAATGGGCTATGTTTACAAAACCTGGGAGCCACAGCCTAATTCATTCCATTAACAGCACGTGATGTGCCAGTTCCTCACAGAATACTTTAGCATGCATTTTAAGCCATTTTCCATTGGTTTAAACTCATGTGACATACTCTGGTTTGCAAATGTAATTTGTTTTTCATTTAACACATTTCTGCAACCCATTCGCCCCACCCATCACAAACAAGCTTTGACCTTGTAAGTTTCAACTTTCACAGTTGTATTCTGTAAATGTTTTTATGGAGCAGTGAGCATAACATTCTTTCAGGTATAAAAGATATTATTGATCATATATCCATCTCCATGTCAAATTTTTGACATTCATACAAAAAAGACACAAGGAAATCATCCTTTCTGATAATGTAGCAAAAGTATTGGCATTTCAGTTTCAACTCTATATTTTATTTCTTCTGTCAATCTATAGTTATTATTTTGACACGGTAGTTTCTGAGTTGATTTATTGTGTGGCTCTGTTTTATTGCAGTGTACTCTTATTATGTAACAAGCTTTTCCACAATAGGGGCATTCAGCTTCTTTACAATTATGGTTATATGTGAGATGATTTTTGCTGTTATACTACTTTGCATGATATGCTTGGATTTCTTTTTTTTATTTTCAAAGCTTTATTTTACTTTTGTTTCATTATTTTGGTACATTTACAAAAAACATTTTACTGAAACTGGTCAGCATACAGAGACAAATAAGGCCAATAAACATTCACCTAACCAACCAAAACAAGAATTTCTACTTTATGTACTCAGTCTACAGATACCTCACTTTTCCACAGCAGCTGCATTTCTCTCCTGGTAATCTCCACATTTTTTTTATATGTCAGATGTCTTGACAATGTTAAATGTAATTCAAAAAGCATTTTTTTCTGGTAAGCTTCACTCTGAGTGTCACTGTTGAATCTGTCTCTAAATGCTTCATACACATTTTTAGTAAATTCAGAGCACATTCCTTTGGATTACAGCACATCCTTACAATTTCACAGAGCACTCCTTAAGTTCACAGCACCCCCACCCCCCAGATTTGCAGTACATTCTTTCATTTCATATCACAGTCTTTCAGTTTACAGTACATCCCTTCAGTTCCTCAGTACACTCCTTTGGTTTACAGTACACCATTTTCAATTTTGCAGCACACTCAAGTTCACAGCACATCCCCCTTCCCAAGTTTTGCAGTACATTCCTTCATTTCATGGCACATTGTTTCAGTGCACAGCACATCTTCAATGCAGCAACATCATGCATCATAATTCCATTGGCCTTCTGGCTGCTCTGATCTTTCCAGTTATCAATGGTTTAAGTTCAAAATGTCATTTTGACATTTGCAAGATGTGCTCATAGATTTATTCTTAGTCTCTGAGACTGAAATAAGTTCAGAACATAGACATATCTGGAGATACCCATATGAGTAAGTAAGGACTCCTTGTGTTTTATAAAAGAATGTCATCAACTATAAAAAATCCAGTTATTTTTATATATGCAGGTCAAAATTCCAGGTTGATTTAAATTCTCCAAACTGTCCCAAATAAAACATTTTAAGTGATCTGTAGCTTTGAACTTTGCCACTTCTTATTCTCTTGTATGAAATTCAAGTTTATACTATAAAACTACTAGTTTAGTTTCATTTTAAAAATGCAAAGAATCCAAAGCAAAGGCTTTGCTTCAGAGACAATTTTATTTCAGAGCCTTGTATTACATCAGTAAAGGTTGGCACACATCCCTGTCATAGTTGTAAAGCCTGTTGTTTTATTTCTAATACTCCATACTTTATTCACCAACTACTAACGTTAAGTATGATTTTATGTTCTATGCTGATTGTAAGAGTAGAAATCTGGTATATTTAACAACCTGTACTGTCTGTCCCAGTTTTTATGTGGGGATGACTAGTCTTAGTTTGAAAGAAAGGGTCTTGGAGCATATTGGAGACATCAGGAGAAATGTCAGTATTAATGCCTTGAATAAACATGTCAGGTCACATGATGGTCCTGGGTTTCTTTTCAAAGTGCTTCATCTAACTAGTGTGAGTATTAGAGGTGATGATACGATTAACAGAACTGGAAATAATGAACTAAAGTGGATTATCATTTTACAGGCCAATAGGAATTTTGGCTTGAATGAGAATACGTTGCTTGGACTTTATTTAAAAGGACGTAAGATTAAGCATTAGTTGACATGGTCATAAATTGCTTTACTGATGAGCTGTTTTTAATGGATGATTCTATTGGCTGGTTTTAGATTTAGGGATAATATTTAATATTGCTTCATTGTCTGTTCTAATAGTCCGAAGAAGTGCTTATGAATGAAAGGGCTCATGTTTGTATTTAATAAATAGTGAACTGTTTCAGCCATGGTGGTCATTCTCTTGTTTTATTTTGATACATTTTCTTTTTATGTGAAGACCTTTGGTTGCATTGGAATTCTTTATCTTATTATACTGCAAGACATACTAGGGGAAGAGATCATTATAGATGGTCAGTTTAGAAGATGGGAGTAGAAAACTGTTCTTTGCTGTGATGCTTTATATAGAAGGCTTAACTTCTCCTAATATTATGGTTCTCCAGAGGAACTGGGGATGCCTCTTAATGGCAGGCTTGCAAGCAATGCAATGCCTACCTTTGTGAGGTGTACGTGAGCTTCCATGCATCTACAGCTTCCTATCCAAGTGGCACACCACTTGCAATGCAGCACCCTCTTGGCTCCTTATTCTATGATTGCAGTGAGTCAGGTTGTCCCTCCCTCCAGGATGGATAACCCAGCAACAGCTGTTTACTCCCATTCTTCTCCACACAGTCCACCCAGTGCCTATGCTCTCAGTCCAGCACAGGTTGTCTTTTAATGAGCTTAATTAAAGGAACTTGTGTTCAACTATACCATCACACTTCAAATTATTTCCAGGGTGTTCCAAATGCCATTGAATTATCATAAAAGAATCAGCAGTGCCACAATATCAGAAACTAACATTCACTAGATGCAAACAGACCAACTAAATCACAATGATATTACATTAAGTGAAATAAAAGATCAGTATGAGAATTCACGTAAAATAATCAGGAAGAAATAGACAGTCTGTCATCAACTAACAACTAGGAGTAAGAAGCATTTGGTATGGGCCTAACAAGAGGAAAGGAGTGTCAACCAGTGGAAAAACAGCTGGTATTTATGGCTGTATAAATACAAAACCTGTAAAGCACTCAGTCAGTGGGTAGAGGCTAAAGACAGAACAAACCAGCAAAAAAGTAACTCAATAGGAAGTCACTGGCAGAGTGTAGCTGTACAATCAATATGCTGATAGGACATGCAGATGCAAATGGTAAGGAGAGAGGAACAGTAACCCAGCTGTCCATGAAGTGGTATTGGCATATCCATGGGAATAAGGCCTCAGATACAGAGAGACCTGTAGCACCAGGAATTGGACAGATCACACTGGCTGTCCTGTACACTATGGCAAAATGAGAAATATTGCAGGAGCCTGTGGAGACCAGAAGGCAAGGAGTTAATAAACACTTGCTGGCATCACTGATGGACCCAAAAAGGCCTATTAAGGTAACAAGAATGTTGTGCAGACAAAGGGGAATTAGAACCATGGGTTCTTAGGGTAAATAGAGAATAAAGCTTATTAAGGATTTCTTAGTTGGAAGAGACATAAAATGGGAATCAGCAGATATGGAGAGACCAACTAGTGGCAGAAGAGTGTCACCAGACAGTCACTGCTGCAGCTGGGTTAGACAGCCAGAGATAGTGGAAGTTAAAGGTAACCAATCAGAAGAATAACTAATCTGAACATTGATGTGCCATTAACCATTCAGAAGGTTGACAGAAGATCCAGTTACAGCTTGGCAATCCTTATTGAGTCTCATCCTCTGATTGTTTAAGCAATGCAGTTGAAAGCCTTACAGTAGCCTAATACTATACTTGAAGTTTCATTGGCACTGATTTAATGAGCATACATATTTACTGTTTTCACTGCGGAGACTTAACAAGGGTCTGGGTTTCATCTTCCTCTTTTGAGACTCATTACATATTCATGAGAGGTAAAACACAGGGATATGAGATTGCCATTAGTTAATCTGTAACTCTGAAGGAGGAAATCCCAGGAAATTCTGGAGGGAAATTATGTATAGGCTTAACTATTCAGTTTTCAACATTTGGTTTGTTGTTTCTCCTTTATGACAGATAGGAATATTTAGGTGACTTTTTAAAACAAGATTTACTGTTTAATTATTAATTAATTGAGTGGATTGGTTAGACAAAATTACTTTGTATGGCCATGGCTTAGGCCTAGGGCATAAAGTTGAAAGAAAGCAGCTCAATGTATGCACAATACATACAGAGACAATTCATGCTAGAGAACAACATCTTACATTGCAATGATATTATGTTTGAACATAGGTTATAAAGTTGCAATTTTATGACATGGAATGCAAAGGGTTAGTCTCAGATCAATGGTCAACATATTAACATTATAAATAGTCAAATGGATAGACTTTTAGACATTATATAACCAAGTTTAATTCACACGGCTCATCATTTAAAGTAGACATCTTTTTTATTATATTTTCCCTTCTACATCCTCACTATTGCAGATCAAGTTTCAGTCTCCACCTAAAAATACTATTTTCTGCTGAATGCTGATTATTTCTTCCAAAATTTTCTTAAGATCCACAATAGCTATTTTGGTTAAATATAAATACATGCCAGTGTAATCCTCCTCCCTTACCAATAGTCCCTTACTACCAGAAATCTACCATTATTGTCTTTTTTCCTCTTATGTCACTGTTGGAACCCCTCTAGCAATCAGTATTATTAGCCCCCTTTTCCTCTATCTCTGATTTTCTGCTGAATATCCATACTGAAATCCTTTCTTTACATGCTTATTTAATTTCAAATGTGTCCCCTGCAACACTGATATCTGCATTTCTTAATATAATTCAATACATTTACATTCTAAGATATTATGGATAAAGTAGCCATTATGATGAAAAGCTATTGTTTACATTTATTATATGTGACAGTTTTTTAATGTGTATTTCCAACTTTTATCTTATTCACACACACTAATGTTTGTCAAGCTGATCTTTTATTCAGTTGTTTCTTCTTATCTCCAGTTGAATCTGTGCCACATTTCTCAAGACTTTCTGCTTTAATAACAACCCTCAAACAAAAAACTAAATACATTTTCATAACACCCCATCCTCTATTAACTTAGAAAAAAAACACACAGGACTATGTAAATTTTAACAAATGAAGTTTAACCCTCTAGATATAAGCAATTGCTCTAAACTGACAGCTGCACCCACAAGCATAACCTAATCTAAAGTTAAAGTTAAACATGCTGAAGTGCATATTACAGTCTGTGTTCACACTTACACCAATTGCTGTGTGTTCTTTTCTTATCTTTATTCCCCTCTCAGATGCAAAAAAAACAGCTTATATAGTTAGAAGTCATTAACTTTTAGCCCAAAGAAAATGTGCATTGGCTACCTTTAAATAAAACTAAAATATGCCCTGTTCTATGAAATGCAATAGAGTATTAAGGCTGCTGGGGACGCTGCTATCTCTTATTCACTTCCCATTATTTTAGACTTTGTTTTTACTGAACTGCTTGTCATTGTACCCCTAAATTTTTCATTTCCCTCGGTAAGAATGTGCTGAACTATCAAGACTAATTGCTTGTACCTGCAGACATCTTGTCTCCATTTACAAGTAGTTAGCAATGAGGGAAAAACAGCAAACATCTTGCAGCTGCAAGAATGAATCTGTGGAAATTTCACTCAGAACAGAATGTACAATATTCCTTTGGTTAACTGCCTTCAGCTGTAGACTTATTGTCTCTTACTGAGAACATTTACTAATAGGGAAAAAAATAATATCTTTGAAATGCAAGATGTTTAACATTTTCATGGCTTTCATAATTTGTCTTATTTTTCAAGCCTATTTTGCTTACAAAAAATGTTTAGAGCTTAATCCGAAGGCACTAATCTAGGCATCCACCCTGTAAAAAAGGGAAATTATTAACCTAGTTCTACATATAATATAATCAGTATACTTTTACACCCCATCCCTACCCCAGCAGCACAAGACAACTGAAAACAAGTACATGTTTCACGGTGCAGTGGTACAGAGGTTTGTGTTGTCACCTCACAGCAAGAGGTTTTCTGGTTCAATTTTTGGCTGGGGTGCTTTTTGTGTGGAGTCTGCATGTCCTCCCTACATTCGTGTGGGTTCTCTCTGGGTGCTCTGGTTTCCTTCCACATTACAAAGACATGCATCTAGAGTGTTTCGCCCTAGGTCTCCACTGAAAATTGGCTTGTTTCAAGTTGAACTTTCCCAGTAAACAAATTTAAGAAACAAATTTAAGAAATTGCTATAAGAGCCATCTACCAGTTGTCCAAATGTCTACTACAAGCAATCATTGAAAAATGGAGATGTTAATGGTGGTCTTTGCGTGTGTTAAGATTGCCCCATACCATCAGATGTGGCAACCTTGACTTTTTTTTTGTACAGAGGAATGGTTCATGCTCATTCATCAATTGTAGTTTTGGCAAAGATAAAAAGACTGAGGAAGTTAGCAAAAAATACTTTCAATGATAACATTGTTGAACAGCCTTGGAGTTGGCAAATATAAGCATGTGGCTCCCCCCTGCCAAAATATGTGTCTGAGGTTCCATGAAAATAGTTTTATTGAACATTTTTCAAGTTTCTTTCACATTTGCCAAAACTGCTGTCAGTGAGCTAGTATATATCATAAAAGAAACATTGTTCTGCAGGGGTGGGTAGGAATCCTTCCCCCACCTTCCAAAAAGCACTCTTTCTTATCCTTTTTTCAAATGTAATTTCTGCCACACTGTTTTCATTCAATGGTGGTTATATAATAGAGTCTACAAATAGACTGCTGTTCTGTTAAATTGATTTTGTTTATTAGCCAGATTTATTTGTATTTTAATTGCACCTACAGTACTTGAGCCAGAGCTGCATAATAAATGAGCCTTCTGTAAACTTATTTTAAAAGCCCAACACGTGACACATGCCTACCATATTCATAGATGTTTCTCTTTGAAGTAACATATAACCACTTCCTAAAACTTCTTATCTATTTGAAGTTGAAGAGATTCAGAAAGTTTATGGAAAACAAATCTCTCATGAAAATGAACAGGCATTATTTAATTTGAACAAATACTGTGAACAGAGACATATTTTGGAGCACAACTTCTAACAGCTTTTAGTTTTTCTGTGCTTGTTTTTTGATGCACTCATGATGTGAATGAAGAAATGCAGAACTCAATTTTGTTTGCACTGTTGACCTAGAAATGGATGAAAAGACAGTTTCACTTTTATCACAGTGAGGAAGCGAGCACCATCTAAAACCTAAGTGGTACAGCCAAGGAAACTATAGTATCCGTGGGTCAAATTTTAAACAAGAATTTTACAGGGTTAAATTGCCAGGGGTGTTTTTGAGGAAGCACTAAGGAGATGAAAAAATTACAAGTAACTTCAAGGTTAATTTTCAAAGTTGTCTTTGTATGATGTAGGTTTGTGTCATGTAAAGTTTTTTTATTTGTTATTAAATGCGTGGTACCACGGATGGAGTTATGTAATCCAGTTAAGTCAGTCAATGGCTTGAAAACAGTGAGACTTATTCTGTTTAACTCCTGGTTCTGTCACACATTCTACACTCAACCTATAAGAGCAGTCAAATAATAAGAAATACTTTTAGGGATGTCTTTTTACTAATTAGCATGTCTCTCTGATGTGTAATTATCAGGTTATTTTAGACAATCATTTCCTCACTATGCTTAAAAAATGCAGTGTCTTCAAAAGTGTTTCATCTTTACCTACAATGGTTTCTGCACTGGGCAAGCAAACGTTCACGGTTGGCTGTCATCATTATATCACAGTAGATGTCATTCACTTTAAATGGTATTGACCAGTGTTGTTTGCTGTGCACATAGCTACAGATTTTTTTAAGATGATTTCTAATAATTATAACACCATACACTTTAAATGTGACTTGAGAACTGAATAAAATCAAGGCTTTGAGTGACAGCATCTCTGTGTGCCTGGTGAGATGTGAGGGTAAAATGAAAGCCTGCAGTGACAGAGCTTAACAAAATGGAAGGCAACTGTAAGTCATGCATGTTTTTTTCCCCACTAGACACAGAAAATGTGCAGTTCTGATCATGGTGAGGTTTAATTAAATGTCACTGTTATAAGTTTTGAATAAAAAAATAATAAAATCCAAAGTTATTAGACTACATTTGGAAAGTGTGCTCTTCAGATTATCTGCTATGGCTGTATATTATGAACCAAAACACTGCTTTTGTCCTAATCATACAAGAAATATAATTTTATTTAGCATATCCATCAACATGTTCTGCATCAGAATTATGAAATATTAATAAATTAGTTGAGAAGTTACAAACATCAGGTTGAAATTTTTTGGTCTTGATGTAGTGAACACTCGAAAGTTCAGTAATAAATGTTCACTAATTTTATCAGAGACTCATAATGCTTCCAGTTATCAGTCGTTTTGATCCAGTCTTACTTTGGTTATTATAAGCCCCCCAGAGAAATGTGCATGTCATCCTAAAAGGTGATTCCTGCGTAAGTATGTAAAGTGACATTTTAGGACAACTCTGCAAGGGCAGAGCTATATTTCATGATGTGGGACATAACTGATTGCATGTTAAAAATGTGGACCTGAAATAGGTGGAAAAGTGGTAATTTTATGTCAATTTCTTAAAATATTTACACAGCTGCAATGGACAGAAAAGCTACTTGCAAATGTATGCTTTATGTATGTATGTATGCATCTATGTATTTGTTTCATTGCATTTGATAAATGAGATAGTCTGACTGGTCATAGCTTACTTTTAGCAGAGGCCTGGGAAATGTTTCTAGAAAGACAAGCGACATTACAGCATGACTACATTAAAGCATCTAGCAAACTAGCGACCTGTGAACAAATAATCTATAATTCAGATTGAACAATATACAGTGCAGTAAAATACTGGTATCTAGATTCATCCAAGTCATTATACAGCTATATGCATACAGGGTACCTTGCTGTGGCTGTATCTAGTGGATGCTATAACTGCTCCTGACCTGCATGCACTGTAAGATATATACTGTGCTGCCTCAGAACACTTTATCTACTTCACTGAGAGCTCTGTCTCTAGCTGACATTATGTTGCATAAATTGTTTAACTTCTGGTTGACTCTTGGTGAGCTGTGCCTCTTTTATATCATCAGTGGGATGCATTCATGCAAATTGTACTCAAATATGAACGGTTTGTCATTTTGACGTGTAGCTGGCAGATGTTGAGAAAAGCTGATTTTTTTTTTGCTTTTCTGATACTTCACTCTGTGATTACATGTAATCTAACCTCCTACCATTTCAGAAATTAAGGTACTGTCCGTGTTCTTTTTTTCTCCTGCCTGCCTACTAGTTTTTTTTTTTCCTTTCACGATTTACTGATGAATGTAAAGTGTTTAAAGCACGATACAGTTGTTTTGGCTACAAAATGATGTGGTTATGTTATGACTGCTTACATAGAAAATATACAGAGGGTAACTTTTAAAAAAAATCACTTTGTGAACATCCCTTATTTTTGCTGCAGATGTTGTATCATACATTAAATATGTAATTTATGTGCAGTAGTATGCTTTTCAAATACAAATGGACTACACTTTGGCAGAGCATTGCATTTTACCATGAACATGATCTTTTTTTAGTTCTGCTGTTCAGATGTATTAAGAATGCTATGCTTGTTGATGAGCCTGTGGGTTAGTTTTCAGGGAGTGTTTTGCATAATTCATGTCTCAGTTGCTTTCTTAGTTATAATACACACCTGGTGAAAAGTACCCACAATATGAGGTCTGCAGATAACCTATAAGAGCAGTTAAATAACAAGAAATACTTTTAGGGATGCCTTTTTACTGATTAGCCCCTCTCTCTCTGATGTTAATATTCTTTTGAAGCTTCTGAAGAAAAAAACGCAGTTTGAAATTTCTACCTTAAATATGAGAAGACAATAATCAATAAAGCAAAATCAAAACATAAAAACACAGCCAATCTTTCAGACAAATTTAGCTCAAACTTCACCCCCCATATTTTCATACCACATGCCATCTACCTAGACTCCATTCAAGTCCCCCTCAAGAACAAATTAACAAGACACTATCTAAGACGAAGAACTCTATGTTTGTGGGGCCATATAACATAGCAAGATTTGTACTAGTCAGCCTGAAACATGACTTATCTGATCCCCTACATAAGCTATTCAATATCATCCTCAAAACAGGCTTCATGCCAGGTGAATGAATGACAGCAACAGTCATTCCTTTGCACAAAAGTTGAGCTTCAATGAGCCCAGGTCATTATAGACCCATATGCCCTAAACAGAGTCATCTGTAAAACTATGGAAAAGATCATTATGATGAAATTAATAAATAAGGATATAGGTAACTAAAAGGCTCTAGAATCAACGAATTTCAGGTTCTTCAAGGGTAGGTCTTACCTACTTAACCTGGTTGACTTCTTTGCAAAGTTACTGAAACAATGGATGAAGGAAGAAACATCTTTACCACATATCAAGACCTCAGAAAGTTATTTGACATCATCCCTCACTCAGGTATCATCGATAAACTCCACAGCTAAATGTCAATCCCTGTATAACTCACTGGTTAACAAACTCATACATAGATCCCGGGAAGTTGGGGTTGGCAGCTCCACCTCTTTAAAAAGACCTGTCACTAATGGTGTATCCCAGGTATCAGTCCTTGGGGCATTCCTCTTTGGCATGTACTTCTTGGAGACCAAAGTTAAAGCTAAGGGTTTGTTGCTGACTGAAAGCTTGGCCCCATCATAAACTCTCTAGAGGACACCAAGATCCTCCAAGAGGGCCTGACTTGAGCAAATATCTGGCATTAAAACAAAGGATAGCTAAATGCAAAAAAGTGTATGATCATATCCTTTGGCAAGCAAAAATCCCCTTGTAACTATTATATTCCTAACACACCCTTAAAATCAATCCTGTAGTTAGTGATCTGGGAACCTATGTCAGTAATGAACTGTCCTTTGATCACCATCTATCCACTATGATGAAGAAGTCCTTTTTCATCGTACAACTTATATCTAAAGGTATTGCATCCAGATCCATGGATGTAATCATTCCACTGTACTCAGCGCTCATTAGACTGGTCATCACAAAACTATCCATTTGGTAAGTACCTGTCCAAACACATGCCATAACTGGAATGCCTACAGTGCTTTCTCACAAAAAAGTCAAGTGCCAAAATAATAAAAACTATGCAGCCTGTCTCTAAGTCTTGTCTCTATTCTCTGTGTCATATAGGCTTCTGAGAGGTGACCTCTGCCACATATATAAAGCTTCAACAGACTCTGTTTTGTCAGACCTATTACATATATTAGCAAGTGCATTGGTATCATAAATATCCACTCAAGATATCTCTGTCTCTTCTGCAAAATAAATATAACGCTGCAGCAGTAGGTTTGTATCACAAAAAATACCACTTCTCATGAACCATATTATACTCAACACAGAACAATGTGCATCTCTTACTCTAGTCAAATGTAATATGGATGAATGGATGGGTAACCACAAATTCAACCCCAGTTTAACACCCTTATCCCTCATTGATACTGACAACATATAAATGTCCCAATATATCTTTGTCTGGCCCATCTCTGGGTTATTTGTATGCAAATATATGGGTTAAAACTACCACAGAAATGTAAGGCTAAGCTTTGTAAGATCCTCATAGAAATTTATCCAGTAAGTACCTATGAACCTAAGACATAACATCAACTTCAAAATATGCACAGGATATTTATTTGACTTCTAATAGTGTCATTATATGTACAAAATAAGATTCTACTAGTTGAGGACTGCAGGATCCACTTCTTCAGCAAGTTAATTAATTTAGCTGTGGAAGGTGTTATCAAGATAAATGTGGAAATTACTGCACCGATTTAATGCTAACCGATCATCATGTCTTAATCCCCAAAGATCAGATAAGGCTGCATATGATATAAAACTGTCACTTTGAAAGAGTCTTACCTTTACATTTGCTAAACAAAGAAGAAGTACTCATACAATTGCTCAGTATAATGTTGGGGCTATTTAAAATTGCCTAATAGAGTATAACTTCCTTGTGGCGATGGCAAATTGGCATTAATTTAACCAAGCTATCAATTAAACTGATTTGGAACAATGTAACATAAATACTAGCCTGGTGTTTTTAAGAAAAAGCAATGCTGTGAGGTTTACCCTTAGATGATTAACTTGCTACTTTGCCAGTACAAGTGCAAATTATGTTTTGTGGAAATTTAATTTAATCTAACACTTTCTACACTTTTATCAATCTATACTAACAGAATAATATATCCTGAAATCAAGAAATCTTAGACCCCTTTCTCCTTTAGGCATGAGAGTAGGGATTGCTTCTTTGCTAACATGCTTGAATTTTAGACATTGCATTTCAGGAGTTTTTCTGAAGGAATTATTGATCAAGAAAAGGATCTTGCAAAATATATTGATTTTCACAACAGAAAAGTGAACATACATATAAAAATTAGTTTAGTTCTGAATGTATCTTGGTTTTTTCACTATGAAAACCTAACTTGTATAAATGATTTGCTATTTGGAGTGCCTGTAATGCTAAAATACCTCATGTTTAAAAAGGAGATGGAAATGTTGGCAAAAAATGAGGATTTGGAGAAAATGATCTGTTCCCAAAAGGCCATAAAGTTGATTTATTAAAGTTTAATTTATTGCTGCATACTGAGCTGTATTGATTAATAGTATTAAGTATTGAGGTTAAACAAAAATTATTTTCTAAATATAAGACACTATCATTAGGAAATGATGTATTACATGATTCAGTCCCATTAAACTAGAGTCTGTTAATATGAGGATTATTGAAGACTGAGTAGAAGAATGGTTTGAGAGAGAGATTAAAAAAGATATGACTCGAGGGTCACCTGTACCTGGTACCAGTAACAGTCTGGATAAGTGGGCGATAATGAGATGGTCAATGCAGTTTTATATAGATGGTGAACAATACTAATAAATGAAACTGAAAAATTACAAGCTTCTAGAATAACTTTAATAAATTAAGTGTGAACTCAATTGAAGTTTTTTTTATTGCAATTTGATTTATTATAGTAGGGTACAAATTCTAAAGTAATACTACCACCTTGCATCTGGAAGTAAGCCATAAATATTAATTGAACATTTTAAATTAAACTGGAAGAAAGAAACTTGAATATGTTAACTAATGTCTTTGTAAATATTTAAATAACAGATTATTTACTGAAATTAAGTTATAGATGGTGGCCATTTGGTTTGTACTGCATACCTTGATCTGCCTAAAGCCTCTGATACAATTCCTCAAGTCAAATAAACTTAAATACCTAAGCATAAGCCCTTATATTGTGAAGTGGATAGGAAACGTGCTGCCAGACAAAATGCACAGAGTTAAAGTAGCTATAACCACCTTAGAAAATAAAAAAGAAATGACCAGTAGTGTCTCTAAGGTTTCTGGGGTAGTATTCTTCCTATTGTCTGTCTACTTATCCAACATTTAAAGCAATAACCCAGATGTATGGCTAAATAAAATTGCTGATGATTACAATCTAGGTGTTGATGCTGACCAAGATTCCAATATCACTTGAGCTTAGCTTTGCCTAGACCTTGCAAATAACTGATGTAAAGAAAACAGGCTAAATGCTGAAAATGCAGTATTTAAAAAAAATAAAGCTGTTCCATAACCTATAGCATAGACACACCCTCTCCAGATGGATGTCATGATCAGGGATTTTGGTACCTTTATTGATGGTTCCCTGTCCTTTGACTACTACATTGAAACAGTAGTCAGAAAATTCTTCTCTTTGGACTAATTAATATCTAACAGCATCTTTTTAGGTCAAAAGAAGCTGTCATCCCTCTTTACTCATCCTATGTCAAACCAGTTATTGAGTGCAATGCCCCTTTGGCATGTGCTTGCCTAAACATACCATGAAAGATAACAGAAGCTCCTATATAAAATTACCAGAGTCCTGAAGACTATTAGTTTACAAAACATACTTGAATCCCTATCCCAAAACTCCTTGTGTTATAGACTCCTCCATAGTGATTTAGTTTAAGCACTTACAGCCACAAAGCACTCTCTCCAACTTGATCTCCTACAACTTTACAAAACTAACATTGTCACAAACATCCATACTAAAAATTTAAATCTTCATCAACAAATAAACAGGACATGCTAGTAAGGTAGATTCATCTCCAGATGCATACCACATCTTTGCAATAAAATCCCTAAACATCTTATACCACCTTTACGGTAAACCTTGATAACTGTTTGGGTAACAACAAATTCATCCCAGGGCTACCTTGTATCAACTTCCTGGAAACAGGCAATGTC
Organism: Protopterus annectens; assembly: GCF_019279795.1. Taxonomy (NCBI): domain Eukaryota; kingdom Metazoa; phylum Chordata; order Ceratodontiformes; family Protopteridae; genus Protopterus; species Protopterus annectens. The sequence continues at coordinate 479,552,204 of NC_056746.1, forward strand.
AAATAAGTTAGGTCTTGGAGAGACTTAATGGTCCTTGGATTGATTTTCCTTCTAGAGTCTAATGATCCTATGATCTAATAAACAGGTCTATAATTTCTCACATAAAGAGCATGTCAGCCAGGTTTGAGGATAAATATATTACCTGCTTGTTTGAGTGAGGGTCATGGAGGTAAAATGTCTTAGTCCAATCAGATTTTAACTGCACAGTCACATGTGTTAATAGTTATAATTGCCCATAGGCCATCTTATTGTAATTTAGTGACTGTGAGATCATTGTGTAATGCTGTTGTGTACAGTGCTGAGAAGTCTGCTCTTTCTCCACTGTTGCTGAACTATGAAGTAAGGAAGGGTGTGACATATGGCGGTGGGGGGGTTTAGCCTCCTACAAAAATATATATTTTTTAATTTCTTTGGGCGTTTCTTTAGGGAAGCTGTGTGCTCAGTCATTTGCAATCAAAAAATGGTTGTGTCGCAAGCATTCATAGGGGATGCATAGTCTAGCATTACTCTAATGACTAAATATGAATAAAATTTTAAAATGTGAAGTAAATTCTTTTAAATAAGCAGTGTACATATTTTTAAATACTTTAAAAAACAATTTAAACAAATTTATTTTAGATAACTGTAAAAAAGTTACTCCATTTTAATTTTCTACCTAAATTTGGGGAAAGTAAGCTTGGCTACACTAGCTTTGTAACTACACAATGCTCAGTTAACTCTATATATTAATATAATGAGTAACAAGGTCACACAGACAAACCAGTCAGTAAAAGCTAACAGAAAAATCTAGCTAATCTAGATTTTCCACTATGTGATTCCTTAAAACCTCTTGTAATTTACGTAACATGACATATATGCAAATGACCATTTAAGGACATCAGGTATTTCAGCTCTATGTCAGTTCTGAATTCCCATGACTTTTTTTCTTTTTCAGTCTGTTATGGACAATTTCAGGACAATAAAGACAAACCCCACTAGCTGTGGACATGCATGTTTCAGCCTTCTAATGACCTCATCAGCACAGTATAAGTGGATTGCTTGGCTAACCTTTGGAAACACAAGGTTGTCGAATCCGGCTGATGTCCTCATCCATTAGGGTGTCTGCAAAACAGCCCAACTAACAAACTAAAACAATGAGCAATAAGGTCACACAGACAAACCAATCAGTAAAAAAACTAAAAGAAAAATCTAGACAAGCTAGATTTTCCACTGTGTGATTCCTTAAAACCTCTTGCATTAGAGATAACATGGGATATGTGCAAATGTCCCCTTAAGGACATAAGTTATTTCAGCTATATGGCAGTTCTGAATGCCCATGCCTTTTTTCCTTTTTAAATCTGTTATGCACAATTTCAGGCCAATAAAGCCAAACCCCACTAGCTGTGGACATGCATGTTTCAGCCTTCTTATGGCCTCATCAGCACTGCATAAGTGAACTGTTTGACTAACCTTTAAAAACACAGGGTTGTTGTACCCAGCTGATGTCTGTAACCATTAGGGTGTCTGCAAAATATTCCAACTAACAAAATCTATATATTGTAAAAAAAATCAGTTTAGTCATTATGCCAATGTAATTATGCTTAGATCCAAGAACTCTTATAAGCAAAGATACTCAAAATGATCTGTATAAGTATTTATTGATTACAAGGAGGGTATGAGGATTTAGTTGCATATCATTAATTATTTATTTATGACTGTCTGCATGTAAACATAAAAAGGCCTGACACATCTTTTTGAATAGAGTTTATGTAAAATATATTTTGGCTAACAAATTCCTTTCTTTGAATGAAAAGTTTAAAATTAAATTTAGTACTGATTTAAATGACTCAGACATTTCTTCATTGCTCTCAGTGAATGAATGTAAGAATGAATGAATACACATATTCAAATCTTTGTGTTATCTACATTTACGTGATCAGTGTAAGCATGTGCCTCTTGTATTATACTATCATGGGTTCTCCTTTGGAAGGCGAGTTTTAGGGTGAATAACTGCGGCAGTGTTAGTAGTTTTGGAATGCAAAGCTGATGGCATATGGTATAAAACTGAGCACAGACAAGTCAGTGGTCATGACAGCAAATAGGAGAATCAGAAGAAGCTGAAAATTGAGACAAAAAGGAGAATAGTGGAATGGGTTAACAACTTCAGGTATCTGGGAGGTGTACTTGAGAAGGGAACTCTGAATGATGAGGTAAATACTAGAATCAGAGCTAATGCCAATGATAATGTCAGGCATAGTATGTGCAAAAGAATGCCAAAGAAGCTGAAAAGGAAGTTATACATAACACTTGGCATAGAAACCTGGTCAGTGAATGCAGGACAGCTGAGGAAGTTTGAGGTGATGAAAATGAAGTGTCCAAGATCTGTAGTAGGTTGCACCTTGTGGAAGAGATGAACAGCAAAAGCTTAAGTAGCCTTGAATTCAGAGAAGTTCACAGAAAATGGGTTACAATGTTTCAATCACATGTGCAGAAAAACAGAAGAAGATTTGGTAAAAAAGATTCAGAAGAGACATGAAGAAGGCAACAGGAGACAAAGACATTCATTCAAGAGATGCATTGGTTAAGGGAGAAAAGACTTGTAACAGTTATGTCATGACTGTCAAAGAAGGTGGGAGAATGGCTATGAATCGAGAGTGGTGGTGATAGCTGACACAACAGCCTGACCCCATGTAGTAGTGGGAAATAGGGGGTTGGTGGGTTGATGTTGATGAGATCATAGGATCATAGGAGGTGATGATGATGATGATGATGATGAAGAATTGGGATATCATTACATTGCATTTGCTTGATGGCAAAATAAGACATTTGGCCTAAAGCCAATTTTATCTGCTCTTGAAGTACATTTGACAATATATATCCCCCCTTCCGTTTCTTCATTCCTTCTTTTTTTCCTTCCTCCCTTCCTTCATCTTCACCTTATCTCCACTTGCCTCATGCTCTTTCCATACCTTAATGTATTATCTCTCTCCCAACTTTTGTATAAAAAGTTACTTTCACAGGTACCCAGGGTAGTTGTTCCTGATAATTGACTGCCTGTAGCCCCTCTTTCCCCATCTCCTGTTCAAGTCAACCACTTCATATCTCCAGCACATAAACTATGCATTTATACCATGTTCCACTTTCTATCTTTTAGTGTCTTCAAAGAAGAGTTCCATCTTCTCTTATCCACAGTCATTTTATTTTAATATAGGTCACTCACCATTCTGATGGCTTTCCCCTGAACTCCTTCCAGAAACCTGATGTCCCTCTTCTAGTATAGCTTCAAACATTATCACAGTACTCTAAGCATGGACTGACCAAACTCCAGTAAAGAACAATGATTATCTCTTTGCTTTTGCAATATATTTTCTTGAGACTACAACCTTAGACCTTATGCTTGTTGTTGATATATATACAAACATACATACATACATGCATACAAATATTTCAAGCATGGGCATTAATGCCCTTCTAGCTTGCCAATATACAAAAATACTTGCTCCCATAATAAGTGTCCAGGCTGTTCTTAAAAAATATCTAAACTAGTACTTGCTTTAATGTAATTATGAAGTCTGTTCCTTGCATCAGCTATTCTGTCAGAGAACCAATTAGTACACTTCTTATTCCTACAGAATCTTCTACAGAGGTTGTCTCATGATTCTGTAGTACTTTTTGATAACTCCAAACATTCCCAGAGGTAGCTGTCTCTTAATGCCCTACATACCTGAATAAGATCTCCTGTTAGGTATCTGTAAGAGACATTGGACAAATTCAGATATTTTAGTCTTTCATAATAACTTAAATTTTCACATCCATGGATGCTCTTGGTATATTTCTGCTATACTCTTTCCAGTTTACTCATGCTTGTTTTCTTACAGGGTTTCCATATTGTCATTCCATTATCAAGTTTGGGTCTAATGTAACTAACAAACATTGACTTCATCATTTTTGATTTCCTAGACTTTATAAATCTTTTTATGCAATTTATAGTTCTATATCTATCATTAACCAATTGGTTGATATCATTAGAAAAACTCATAGATGGATCTATCCATGTACCCAAGTCCTTAAATGATTCTACAGTTTCAATCACTGTATGTTGTATTAAATATTCACCTATGGGCCTTTTACTTTGCTTCTGGCAGTCTAATCCATGTTGCAGATACTCTTACTGCTCAGTCACCATCCATCCTGCTTCTACAGCTGTCATTTCACAGCTCTACCAAGGTTGTTGAAGGCCCAATAGAGTACTATACATTTACTTGCACTGAACCTTGACTGTCATGTTCTTCCCCATGTGGGCAACCATTCAAAACCTTTTCTTAGACTCTATCTACCATACTTCTCTGCAGAACCTAGTCTCTGTGCCTTCAACCAAGAGATTATTCTGTTTTCTGTTTCTTCAGATATATCTAAAATGAGCATAATGGACAACACTGGCTCCATGAATAACTCATATGGCACTGCATTAGTCCTTTATCCTTATTTCTGACAATGCCTTTTTCAAAAAACCCACTCTGTGTTATCCTCAAACCATGCCAAAGTCCAATTACAACATCTCTGTCCATATTCCCAAAGCCTACAGCTTTCTTAGCAGCTACTGATGCAAGACTATATCAAAGCAAGATGACTTCAAAGGCTTTGCTGAAGTACAGCTGGACCACATCAGCTGGTGCTCCATTGTTACACTGCGATGTATCCCAGTCATAAAATTGTATCAGGATCTCATCACCTTCTCTCCTTCTGGTCAGAGTTCCAGTTGGCTGTTGTCCTAGAGATTGCTGTTCTCCTGGAAAGCAACAAGCTTTTTCCTCAGGGTTGTCTCCTTGGCTTTTCCTGCTGTAGTTGTTAGTTAACCAACCTGTAGTTAAATGGATTTTTTCCCTGTATCTTTTTCTCCACCTTAGACAAGACTCCACATCTATCCACCTTTTGTCCTTAAGCACTCATACTGTAGTTCGACATGTGAAGATATGCCAGCAGTCTAGACAGTTTCCTGAAGTATGCCAACACTCTGAACAGTTTCCTGAAGACCCTAGTAGGCATCCCATGTTCTGTGCTCTGTCATGCTTTAAGGCAGCCATTTTCACCTCCAGCTCCTCTCTGTCTACACTGGTGCCCATCCATTGCTATCTTAATGTGTCCTAGCTCTGTTCTCAGAATGAAACACTACCGACCCTTTCCTTTTTGAAGACTGAGGCAAACTATTCATTCAGTGCATCCATTTTATCCCAGTCTTCTGAGGTCTTCCTCCCATCTTTGCTCAGCCTAACTAGTTTTGCTCATTCCCATATACCTTTTACTTTCTGCAGTGTCACTGAAAAGACCTTGGTTTTCCTTCTTCACCCCTCCTGCTAATTTTCTTTTGGCTTGTACCTCCATTTATTAGCCTCACATTTCCATGTAATGATATTTGTCATCTCCACCTTTCCTCTTTTAGCGTCTTTGTCAGCCATCTATCTGTAGTCTGCAGTACTTCACCTTTGACCCTTTCCCAGGTCTTGTTCATGCTGATGATTTGCTTCCAGTCCCTTAACTCAACTTTGGTCATCAGTCCCACCTCAGCTTAAGTCACACCTGTAAAAATGTCACATCTGCATCTTTGTCCTTCATTTTCTTACCCTTCCCAATGTGCTAAATAACTCAGCAGCATGCTTGTGATTTGCTAATTGCATCTTCACCTGGGTACCTTTGACCTTTGTTGACCTTTGTTTTAGTTAGGACAATAAATAGATTTCACTCCTTTAGTGTACATTCACACACTGGTTGGCAGAACTCCTTATAGTCAAATAACTCAGTAGGATGCCACTGTTTCACTATCCATGAGTTGAAGACATCCTAGGATTCTTCTGGCATTCAGATCCGCTATGAGTATAAATGTCCTGCCCCTCTCATCTAACGTCATTAATATCTTCCAAAGTCTGTCTTCTCCCTTGAAGTGCCCTCGAGCCATGCACTATACTAAGCAACCAGTGATCCTCCAGTGTCTCTTCTGTCTTAAGCTGCAGTGTCCTAACCCTACATACTGACCCAGCTCACTGCCTTATCACTTCATGAGGTGGTATTTCTCCACCTCTCAACTTGTATTTGATTTCCTCCCCCACATAGATTACTGACCCCCCGCCCCCCCGGACTGCCAGAAATGAACATAACTAATTTGTCCTGCTTTGTCTCTCAAGATGGTTGCTGTTTAATGGTAAAATCAGTACAGTGTTGTTTGGAGAAGTATATGTTTATATTTTTGATAAAAGCATTGCTCAGATAACTAACCAGATTAACACAGGTATCAGTGTCACTGGTGCAGCCATGGTATTCATACAATTCATGTACTCCTTCTGAATATTCATAATAGCTATATAGTCATACTTCTTAATACAGGAATTATAATTATGCTATAATTTACTGCAATGGGCACTATGACTGGTATGTAAAAAAAAATTACACTACAGCTTTTAGTTTACAGAAGTTTGGAAACAACACAAGATACTCATTTAAATGTTGATTTATTTATTACCTTCTTGCCTTCAAGTCCTACCTTTTCAAAATTTAGGTCAGTGTAACTAGATACTAAGACTGCTTTTGTGATTAGAATGCATTGCTTTTAGCTTGGTAACATACACTTTAGGACACTGCAAACAGCAGTTTATTTTCATACTGAACTATCATGGCATTGTCATCATGAGTCTTTTTCTGGTATCTTTTGGAAGCGTTTCCCAGACTAACAAGAGTATCTATATCAATAATATATAGTTGCAGCTTTTATTGCTATTCCTTTTGTGGTCCGTAAATGTTAAGAGTATAACATGTTCACAGTAAATGACAGAGTATATCGTGTTCACAGTAAATGATAGATAAGTAATTAACTGCAAACAGATGTGGCAAATAGAATGTGGGAGGTGAAAGAATGTTGAAAATGTGAAGGGACAAGTAGCTATCATACACAGAGTTAAATGAGAGCATCCAAATATGTGAATGGTTGAGCATGTAGACCTACACACACACACACACACACACACACACACACACACACACACACACACACACGCACACACACACACACACACGCACACGCACACGCACACACATGCACTGACAAGTACAAGTACACATATATATACACAGACACATCAGTGTGACCACAAATATCTACTCATGCAATGGCACACACCTACACAAACATGATTAAACACACACACACACACACACACACACACACACACACACACACACACACACACACACACACATATGCACTGACAAACACAAATACACATATATACACAGACACATCAGTGTGACCACAAATATCTACTCATGCAATGGCACACACCTACACAAACATGATTAAACACACACATACACATACGCGCGCGCAGATACACACACACACACACACACACACACACACACACACACACACACACACACACACACACACACACAGACACACACATACATACACATCTATGATCTGCATTGACCATGAATCTGATTTGAGCTGCCAGATACAGTGAAACTTGGGGGTTCTCAAAGTATAAGTAGCTGTATCGGAAATAGTGAATGCACTATTACAGAAGAATCTCACAGCTCTTAGTTACAGGCTTTCTCGCCTCCTTTACATAGTTTACAATGCCAGTCTTTAACATGACTATGGTAGGTACAGCAGTGCATATCTCCTGCTCCACTCATTGTTACCTCAGGTGTCCTATTCTTATACCATACTAATGACACTGCCAGCAGGAGACATACACAACCTGTTTAACCACTTGTAAGTAAAGCAAGCTCTGTGCTCACTTAGATTTATTACTCACACCATACTTACTGTATCAGTAATACATCTTTTTCTTGAAAGTGAGAGGAAAGTTATGTTTCACATCACTTTCAAAGTCACCATCTCCCCAGACCCCTCACTAGCTAAGGTCAAACAAAAAAACTTCTCCAAAGCTGATTACAGCCTCCTGAGGGATGGTATAAACAGCTTCACAGCCCCCTCCCCCTCTGTAGGAACTGGCACCAATATCCAAAACCACACCAAAGCACTATACAAGCATTTATATAGCTTCATGGAATCAGGCATACTGACAGGACTAAATCATCTTCCACAAGGAAGAGTAAACTTGTCTGGTGGACATCTGCTATAAATAAACTCTATAACAAAAGGAAAAAAAAATGCTGTCCAGGACCAAGAAGGAGCAGGTGTCCAATTGGAAACAATCTCTCCTTAGCCTGAACAAGCAAATAAAAGCACTAGTGAAATCTACCAAAACAAACTTCGAGTCCAAATTAGCTGCATCTACTAAAGACAATCATAAGGCCTTCTTCACATATGTATGATACCTCAAAGGAAGCACCCAGATCTATTCAGAAATGGTGGTCAAGGACACCAAATATACAAATGCTATAGATATAGCAAACTCGTTGACTGACAGATTCAACAAAAACTTCACCCCTCTGTCCCCTCATCAGTAAATCAGGGCATCCCCAGTTCCTGTCCCCTTCCCCATATATCTAGGGAACAGGTCATTACTGCTCTCTCAAAGGCAAAAAATGCAGCCTCCATGCATCCTACATGAACTCAGGCACGAACTTGCAGAACCATTAGGTGCCCTGTTTAACCAAAGCCTGAGTATCAGCTTTGTCTCAGCTGAGATGAGGACATCCACTGTCATCCCTTTGCACAAAGGTGGAGCATTCACCAGTCCTGGAAATTATAGACCCATCAGCCTAACTAGCCTTATCTGCAAGGCCATGGAATGGATTATCATGGACCTCATTAACAAAGACATTGGCAACCTCCAAACACTCTATCCCACACAGTTTGGCTTGGTCAAGGGGAGCTTATGTCTGTTAAATTTGGTTGACTTCTTTGAGACAGTCACCAAAGCCATGGATGAAGGGAAGATG